>NC_066535.1:2326306-2421306 GCF_024679095.1 Eriocheir sinensis
GAGTGACAGGTGAGGAAGAGAGAAGGTCAGAGTAGCGAGTGATGTGGTATAAAGAGGTGCATAAGAGAGAGTGGAAGAGAGAAGGAAAATCGTAGTGGGTGATGGGGTATGAAGGAGATGAGTTAGAGGTGAGGAATGATTTCATAGTAGTGCTGTGAAGAAAAGATGAGTGAGAGACGAGAAAGAGAGAAGCGAAGGAATGACAGAGTAGTAAGAGTTGTGATAGATGCAAGCGAGAGGTATAAAAGAGAGAAGGAATAGCAGAGGAACATAACATAGGAAACAGAGAAAGGAGAAGAGAAGCAAAATGAAGCTAATAGAAATGACAGGATACTAAATGAGAAACGACAAAACCAACAAGAAATAAAAACATAAGAGACGAGAGGAGGTTTCAAATTCGATAAATAATAGTCTTGTCTTTAAGTTTTACCCCTTTAATAAGGGGTCAGGGCCTTTGCACAAAGGCGGCCCTGTATGGGGGGATAAATAATAGTTGAACGTGTAGAAAATGTTACACTAATGTTGGAAGCTTTGGTATTGGTTTAATCGTACTGATAACGATGGTTGGTAGATATAGAGAAGTTGTTTCTATATTCCCCTTTGTTTCCTTTCCTGTTTTTTTTTCACATTATTTTGGAGGCGTTCTTATTACATAATCTTTTTATCCGTTCTTTTATGCCATACGTTTTCTGGTCTTCTGTTTTAGTCTGGATGATCCGTGTGTATCTTATGCTTTTCTCGATGTTGTTTTCTAAACTATCCTTTTTTCGGCGTTTTATCTTATATTATCCTTTTTTTGTCCGGTTCAAATTTCATATTATTTTCTTGTCCATTTTTATTATAGCTACCTTTTTTTGTTGATTCCCTTTGGTGGATTGTCTACGACGCCTATAACGAGCCCCACCTGCCCGGTTGGTTGGTTGTGTGTGTGTAGTTCACCATCACCACGGCCTGATCACGTGTTGGACTCGTAATCGCCAGCAGGTACCCTCCCGACACGAGCAAGTGCTCTTTATCGTCGATCTCTGGGTACTGCCAGGACCTCACACACCACACACCCCATCCCCCTTGCTCTAGGGGGGACAGTAACCATTCTTAGTCAACGGAAAGAATCCGGCCTGAGCGGGCTCGAACCGCCGCCCTGTCAGACCGTGAAGCCTGGCAGCGCAGTGCTCTACCAGCTGCGCCACGGAGTGGCGCAATTTCGTAAACACGCAGAAAAATAGAGAGGATGTATGGTTTTGCGGGCTCGCACACTCGCACACAAAAAAAATCACAGCCACGCTGGTAACCCCTCTTCCCCAATACACACAAAGAAGCACACACGCACTCGCGCGCGCGCGTGCGCACACACACACACACACACACACACACACACACACACACACACACACACACACACACACACACACAATTTCCATGCGCCCTGAGGGGAGGGTCCCCCATTCCACCTTTTAATCATGCGGAGAGTATAGTTACTTTTAATTAGGTAGTTAGATGGTTAGTTCATTAGATAGTCAAACAGTTACAGTTAATTTGCTAGATGGTTAGATGTTTAATTACTAGAAGTTAGTTAGTTAGGTAGTTAGGTAGATAGAAACAAAGTTTCCGTGTGCGTGTGTGTGTGTGTGTGTGTGTGTGTGTATTGGGGAAGAGGGGGTAGCAGGGTGCCTGTGATTTTTTTTTTTTTGTGTGTGTGTGTGTGTGTGCGAGCCCGCGCGCGTGCAAAGCCATATATCCTCTCTCTATTTTTCTCGTGTGTGTACGGAGTGAAAAAGTAAATAAATTGTTGAGCAAAAGCCTTAATTTATTTTTATTTACGTTTACATTCAAGTCACGTACTCACGGAAAAGAAAAACACGTACAGAACATATTTGGGACAGGAATGACATGTTTACTTCCCCCTTCGAAAACTCCGCCGAGGAAGAAAAGGGTGAAAACGAACGGGAGGGAAAGAAAGTATTATTTTCTATCCCCCTGGTTTCTTTCCCTCCGCCAATATTTTCTGTCGAGTATTGGAACGAACACAATTTGCATCTACACAGTGGCTTCCTGCTTCCTTCCCCTCCCCCTCTCTTCCTCTCCCTCTCTCCTCCTCTCCCTCGTCTCCCTTCCTCCCTCTCCTTCATTCCTTACCATTCCCCTCTTTTTCCCATTCCTCTCGCTGTTCCGTTCTCTCCTCTCCCCCTTATATACCGTCGTTTCTCCTCCTCACTTTACGTTTTCCGTGCACTAATCCAGGTATATGTTTGTGTTGGGAGAAAGGGTAGTATTTGTAGTAGTGGTAGCAGTAGTAGTTGTAGTAGTAGTAGTTGTAGTAGTAGTAGTAGTAGTAGTAGTAGTAGTGACATTAGCAAATACAGAATTGGCATGGTTGTTCTTGCTGTTGCTACTGAAATATTTTCTTTTATAGCGTTGAGGTAAATATGAAGGGAATAGGGTGAAAATCATATTAGAGAGAGAGAGAGAGAGAGAGAGAGAGAGAGAGAGAGAGAGAGAGAGAGAGAGAGAGAGAGAGAGAGAGAGAGAATAATTCATATTCTTTGTGCATGCGTGTGTGTTTTTTTCCGAGCGTCTTGTTAAAAATGTCTTTCGTAATTATAACTCTTTAAAAAAAATATATATTCTCCTTTCCTACCAAAAAAGAATTCGAGGAAACATTTTATTAACTTTTAGCGAGGCTTGTCTATTTTTATCCTCCATCATAGTGCCATTAATCTTCCGTCCTCTGTTTCTCGCCGGGCGCTCCTTCCCTCTCCTTCCCCTCCCTCTCCTTCCCTCCCCTTCCCCTCCCTCTCCGCCTTCCCTCCGCTTCCCCTCCCTCTCCTCCCCCTCTCCACCTCACTCCATCCTGCATAACAGTCTCCCTTCCTACCTCCTTCCTCTCCTCTCCTAGCTTCTCTCCTATCGTGCTCCCTTCCATCTTCCGGCCTCTTTTCATTCTCTCCGCAAATGAATTCTTTCCTCATCTATTTATTTTCCTTATAGATTTCTTCTTCCACCTCAACTCTGCTTCTATAACTTCCTTAGTTTCTCACATTTTTACCTTTCGTTCCTTCCACATGCCTGTTTCCATTACCTTCAGCTGACTACATTTTTTTTTTCCTTTTCCCGGTGTACGCGAACTTATTTTTTTAAGTTCGCGTACACTGGGAAAAGGAAAAAGTAGACATTTGAAGGTCTTATTTCATGTTATAAGCAACGTTACTTTCTTCGTTGTCTGGCGTTCACTCTGGTAGCAGCGTTAGGAAGTCAGCAAATGCAAAATTGGCGTGGTTGCTCTTGCTGCTGCTGCTGGAAAGTTTTGTTTTATAGCGTTGATGGAAATATAAAGGGAACAGAGTGCTAGTCATGTGCCTTCCTTCGAGAACAAAGTGTACTGTACTGAGTCATCGCAACGCATCATTAGTATTTCCATGTCCGTTGATGACAAGCAGAGAGATCCATTGTCTTAAAGTCCATTATTGGTTGGTTATCTTTCCTACAGATCTTTTTGGGTACACAGGATTGGGCGTCATATCCCAGCTAAACCTACCAAGATTAAAGGGTTATTACACTGGGCAAATTTTCCGTGGATCTTCAGTCAAACCACGATTTCCGCTGGCGTGGTTCTCATTTCCGTGGTTTTCTGACGTGTTCGTGATCTTCCAAAGCTACGGTAGACATCACCAAAGGACGACGGTATTACTCACCATCAGCAGCAGCAGCAATAACAGGAAACAAATGAGAACCGGAAATCGTGGTCTGACTGAAGATCCACGGAAAATTTGCCCAGTGTAATAGCCCCTTTTCGCTACACATTTTCAACCCTAGCTTGTTATGGTTGGCTTCCTTTGCCCATAATCATCAGGGTTTTGATCATCTGAATTTTAGGTTATGTATGGCTTCTCCAGGGTAAAGTTTTCAAGTTTCTCGGTATTAGTGCCTCGCCAGCGCATAACGACCGCTACGCCTCTCCTCCATACGGGTGACGCTTCTCGGACAAGGTTCTTTAACTTTTGTATACCTTCGCTATTCTGGTTTTCAGCTCGGCATTGGCGGTGCGTATTCAAAAAAGTTTTAATCTGCAATAGTGGCCGACGGTCAGTAGCCAGTGTGCGGCGGCGGAGGGATGGGAGAAGGGAACGGAAGGCCGCGGGAGGGCAGGGGAGGGGAGGGACGGGGAGAGGAGGGATGGGGAGGAGAAGGAATAGAAGTGGCTGGAAGAGTGACGCATTACAGAGAGAGAGAGAGAGAGAGACACACACACACACACACACACACACACACACACACACACACACACACACACACACACACACAGACACACTTATATATTTCCCATCAAGGCTTAACATAATAAAAATAGAACACTATCCCTTTTTTTTTCCTGAAACTGTTACAATGAATGAAGATTATTTTATTGCCGAGTCATGGAAGGAGCAAGTATTATGAAGAATTATTACACGCGTCATTATCCTTTGTGACCTTCAGATGGAGAGTTTTATGTTTCAATATTCGCATCATTGTATTCGTTCATATCAGCTATTACTCTCTCTCTCTCTCTCTCTCTCTCTCTCTCTCTCTCTCTCTCTCTCTCTCTCTCTCTCTCTCTCTCTCTCTCTCTCTCTCTCTCTCTCTCTCTCTCTCTCTCTCTCTCTCTCTCTCTCTCTCTCTCTCTCTCTCTCTCTCTCTCTCTCTCTCTCTCTCTCTCTCTCTCTCTCTCTCTCTCTCTCTCTCTCTCTCTCTCTCTCTCTCTCTCTCTCTCTCTCTCTCTCTCTCTCTCTCTCTCTCTCTCTCTCTCTCTCTCTCTCTCTCTCTCTCTCACTATCTCTCTCTCTCTCTCTCTCTCTCTCTCTCTCTCTCTCTCTCTCTCTCTCTCTCTCTCTCTCTCTCTCTCTCTCTCAACCCATAATTACTCCTTTTCTTCATATATCTCTCCCCAACCCAACTTTCTCTTCATACTATAATTACTGTTTGCTTCTCCATCTCTCTCCCTCTCTCTTATTCTAAATCCCTTATCTTTCCTTTTCATCATCTAACCTCCCTTTCCTTTCTCCTCATTCCTCTTCTCATCCTATACTTTCCGCTTCTTTTCTCCTCACACTCCTTCTCCTTTACCCTCCTGTTCCTTTCTCCTTCATTTTCCTATCCATCCTCTACCCTCCCCTTCTTTTCTCCCCATTCTCCCTCTCATCCCCTCCCCTCCCCTTCCTTTCTCCTCGTTCTCCCCATCCCCTACTATACCCTCCCCTTCCTCTCTCATCATTCTTTTCCTTATCCTCTACTCACCCTTTCCTTCCTTTCTCCTCTTCCTTCAGTCACTATTCCCTCTTTCCGATCCGATGTTTTATTTGTTTTATTCCTCTCCTACATCAAAGGCTCTCCTCCCTTTCCTCCTGTTTCTAACCTTGCCGTCGTCAAATCTCCCGTTCTATTCTCTGACTTAAGTGTTTCCTCAGTTTCGCGTTTATCCCTTCACTAATTGATCTCATTCTCCTTCCTTGCATTTCTTTTTGATCATCTAATCTCCCCCTAAACGCTCATTCATTTCTCACTCCTTCCTCATCCTCTCAAACCTCATCAGATTAATAGTTCTGTCTCATTCATTTCTTTTTCATTTTTCCTTTTTGGCGTTCTCTCCTTCGTTTCTATCTCTTTTATCGTCTCTTCCTCATCGTCCTTTCCCTCCTTCGTCCTTCCACTCTGATGAAAGAAATCTTGCTCTGAGATATCTATTAGTCGTTGAGCACCGCCTCGTCCATGATAGGCGCCTCCCTTGGGTTGTGTTTCATGTGATTGAGGAGCGATGTTTATGGTGGCTCGGCCGGGCGGGTCGGGACGGGACGAGGAGGAGAGGGCGGGAATAGAGGAGGACCAGTCAGGATTGAGTGGGAGCAGTATGGAAGGGGGTAGCAAGACACAAGGCTGCACTCAACTCTTCTTCCATAGTATTAGCGAAGGTGGAGTAGAACGTTCCTGTAATAAGCCGACACGTAAGTCACTCACGAAGCTCGGTGCCCTCATACGGTCGGGCGTGAAAACTTATTTCTTTTCTGGACTTCATCCGCTGAAGCTTTAACAGGGCGCTTCTTCGTTACTGACATGATCATAACTAACGGCATAAGTGCAACGCTAGATTAACCAACCATGTGAACAGATTTCATCTCGTTGTGAACACTTTACAACTGACCACAACCATGCTATCAACCACGTTGGCGAAAAACTAGCTGATTACCCTAAACCACTAGGTATGGCTGTCACAGAATAACCTTAGATTCGCAGATAGCATAGGCTTACTAAGTGATTACAAGGAAAGCTCACAAAAAATGACTGAGGACCTCCACAGAGCCAGAAATGGGTCTGAATATAGATATGAAGAAAATTAAGACAAAGCTTAGTAATCAGTTGGTAGGTCAACCATTAATACTGAGAGTAGAAGAATACACACATCTGGGAGAAAGTTATTGCTCACCCAAACCACGAAAGAGTAGTCAGAAAGAGAAAAAAAATGGGTGGGAGAGCTCTTAGTAAACAGCTTTCATGAAGAGCAATTTGACACTTGCCCTGAAGAGAAAGATCTACGTTAGTGTATCCTGCTGGCTCAGAAATTTGGCGAACAACGTGGAATGGAGAAAATACTTTGTAGATAAGAGAAACAAAAATCGAGCTGTTTGAAGGTATTTTAATGATTAAATGTAAAAAATAGACTTGGGCAGGTGATATGCGTAGAACTGATAACACTGACAAACAAAGTAACAGATTGGCTATTCAAGAGTCGGGGCAAACAGATGACCAGGTGGAGAGGCGAAAGTGCAGCATTTGGCGGAGCAGGATGGACTACACTAACATCAGACTGAGAAAGATGAAGAACGTCGTTTTGGAGTGGAGATAAAGATGATGATGATGGTGATGATGACGACGACGATGATGATGACGATGATGATGATGTTGACGTCGATGATAATGATCTGTAAATCTTTCCATGTTCTTTGTGTCATCTTTGTCATTAACATTATGGATATTTTACAGAATTTAGTTTATCAAACTAAATATCGTCTAATTGGGAGAAGAAACATGTCATTCACAAACTTAAATTTATAAAAGGTTTAATGACTTGTGACTCATACAGTGTACCTCCCTCCTACCTTCAATATATAACAGAATAAAGAGCGACGTGGCGTATGGATGTCTCTCAATGCAAGTGGCTATCGTGGTAACAGTTTTGGCAGCACATTGGTGGACCTATTAGCATTGTTCCCATCGCATGTTTAGGAAGCATTTGCGTCCTCCTATACACTCCGGGGAATGAGGAGGGGGAAAGAGATATAAACTGTTTCCTGAACTATTTTCTTCAGCAAACCTCGTGAGTTTAGAAAACACCCGTTAGCATATATCATACTCTGTTCCCTCTCTCCCAATCCACTCTCCCTCCTCTTGCGTCACTGGCTGGAATTTGTTTCACCGAGACACACTGCGCTCCATAATTCCTCACGTGGTCATGCACCCTCGCATTGCAGCCTGAAAACTGACGACGTTTTGCAGGAGGACCATAGCCTAGAACCATTACTGGGGACAACACACTTTTCAAGGCGCGCGGGACAAGTCACTTCACATTTCGCGGAGGCCTCGAGGGACGCGTGACAAGGCGCGGCTCAGAGAGGGAAGAAAACACTCGGAGGTCTCGGTGACAGGGGTGAGTGTCTCCTGGTGACGGCCATTAGATAAATTGACAACACATGGCTGAAGAGACGGCTGGAGTGTGGCCTTCAGTGGAGAGAGAGAGAGAGAGAGACTCAAATTGGATTAGGGTCTCAAAAGTCGTGACATATTTAACAGACATGAAAATAAAGAAAGGATGATGGTGGGCTTCAGTGTTGATCGTGCTATCGCCGTCTATCTATGACGTGAAAGCTTAAGTGGGAAATGTGGGTGTATAGAGGCTTTCCAGGAGGACGGGGCTGGGTGGTGGGAGGGGGATGGGGGGCATGCTGGGGTGTTAGTCAAATTAAGTTTTTCTGACGACTTACTGACCCTCTGATTAACTTACTAGATAACTAACGCACTGACTCATTAATTGACTGGTTGAATAATAACTGACTGACACGCTGACAACACGAAATAGAGAGCGATTGACTTACTGAACAATGAACAAGACTTACTGACCACCCATCCTACTGACTGGATGACTGACGCACGTTGGCAACCGTCGATATTTAAAAACACCTTCACTCAGTACAACAACATCACTACACCCTTCCAGACGAACAACGTGCATAGTCGTCACAATGAATTTGCTCATTTTCTTGAGTTCTTGTAATTTATCCACAGCTGACCATTTCCTCTGTGCCTTAATTTTGCTCTCATTCAAGCAGCGGGGATCATGTTTCTTAATGGTCTATTTAAGCGAGAAAAATGAGAAAAAAGCATCACTCACACAAACCATTTCATAATATATATCAAAGCATTTGTGATAGTTTATGTATCATCTATTTTGGGTGGTTTAAATCATCGCACATATTTGGCCCGTCGCTGCTACACGGTAAAGCCACAAATTTGGCCCGTCGCTGCTACACGGTAAAGCCACAAATTTGGCCCGTCGCTGCTACACGGTAAAGCCACAAATTTGGCCCGTCGCTGCTACACGGTAAAGCCACAAATTTGGCCCGTCGCTACTACACGGTAAAGCCACAAATTTGGCCCGTCGCTGCTACACGGTAAAGCCACAAATTTGGCGGTAAAGCCACAAATTTGGCGAGTCGCTGCTACACGGTAAAGCCACAAATTTGGCCCGTCGCTGCTACACGATAAAGCCACAAATTTGGCCCGTCGCTGCTACACGGTAAAGCCACAAATTTGGCCCGTCGCTGCCACCGGGTTAAACCTTGGACTTGTCGATCTGGACTGAGGGAGCACGGCATGAAAGGCACGCTGAATTGATTTTAATTTAGCTAAAGAAACGCGGGTCCGGTGTGCGTCGCGGTCTTTTATATCCTGACCTCAAAACGGAAAACTCGCCACGTTATTTATTAGTCGGGGTTGTTACCGTTGTGCGCAGTAGTTGGTCAGTGCCATAGACTTGCATTCAGCCGTCGGCGTTTTCATTTTCGTCATTGGTGATCTGATGGGAACGATGACATGACATTTTGTTTTGAGAGAGAGAGAGAGAGAGAGAGAGAGAGTGTGAGTTTGTGAGAGTGTGAGTTTGTGAGTGTGAGAGAGAGAGAGAGAATACCTTTTTATCAATGCAACAAAGAATATTTATTTTGACATCGAAATAATTGTATGTAACCCATATACAGGCTGTGTGTGTGTGTGTGTGTGTGTGTGTGTGTGTGTGTGTGTGTGTGTGTGTGTGTGTGTGTGTGGTAACAAAATGCCCATTACTCCCACACTCACGACATTTCATCAGTATAAGAGAGGGAGAAACCCACCTCCCTGCCACGCCACCGCGACCCGCCTCACTCACATCCTTTCAATCCTCTTCTCTCCCTCCCTTCCTCCGTTCCTCCCTCCCTCCCTCGTTCCCTTAACCTCCCTTTAACTTATCCTACCTTCTCTCCTTTTCCTTTTCTATCCTCTCTTCCATCTCTCTCTTCGCCCCTCATCCCTCCCCTACAGGCGCTGTTCCCGGAGGTGCTTACTCAGCATGACATCACGGAAGGACGAGGAGGAGCAGGAGAGGAGGAAGAAAGGGAGGAGGAATAGATGAAGGAGGAAGAGGAGGATTGACACGCTGTCCGGCATCGATCCATCTCTTCAAATCTCTCCTTCATGAGTCGCTTTTGTATTATCGCTTAAAAAAGAAACTCTTGGACGCGGACCAGGAGTAGAGCAGGTCAGTGGCTTAAGCCTTGGGAGGATTATCAATTAACAGATGCCGTTTTATGTTCAGCTTTTATTCAGTGATACGCTTATAGGACGGCGTCAGTCCAAAACGAAGGGAATCTTATGCTTGAAAATGAAGAAGGGATGTGATGTATTTGATTCGTAGCTACGTTTTGTTTTGGATAAATGTTTATGAAAATTACCTATCTGTCTATCTTTCCGTGTCTATACATCTGTGTCTCCAACAATCGCATTTTTGCATAACTTTTTAACTGCTGCTTCCTTTTGAACTCATGTCAGTCCTCTGGGTCGTCAGTCCGGTGTCGTCAGTTTCCTTTTCATACCTTCCTCCCTCCATCAAGTTCTTCAATCGTCTCTCCCTCCCTTGCTCCCGCCGTCCTTCCCTCCACGCTTACACTACCCCTCCTGCTCCACGCTGAGCCCCTCCCAAGCCTGAACACCGCTCCTCCATTAGGAACATGCTGTATATACCGTTTATATGAGCATTTATCGAATTTATTACAAAGCCCTCGCATTTTAATCCTGTTTTCCAGGAAGGGAATGAACGGTCAAATAAAGCAGGAAGAAATTTTCAGCACCACGGGATCCCCTTCCTTTATTGCGTGGAGTATGCAAGACTAAAGGGGTAATATTTTTCCATATTTATTTTGAGTTTTATTTTGTAATATTCTCTAACTTTTCCCACACTTAATTTCCTAGTGTCACGCCGTAAATTTCATGGTGTCCGCAACTGCCTTCAGGGTTTCGCAAACAATAACTCCGAGACTGCTGTTAAAAGTCATGGCCTCTTGCAGGATCTCTTGCTGTTATTTGCAGGAACATCCACACTTTCCTCACGTATACCCTGATACCAATATCTTGTCAATACCTTTCGGACCATCAACCCCATAACTTCTTTACTTGCACAGTGGCTTTTCTTTTCTTTTTTATTATTCTCGCTACCTTCTAGACTTATACTTGTAATATATTTCATTATGCGACTCGCTATACGCAGCTTGCAAACTTTTTTCTTAACGCGAGACGAGGGAACAAAGCCCAAAAATGAAATTTCAGGAAGCATCCTTGTATTCCAACTCATAAAAAGATAAAAGCTTTCCAGAAGCCAAATTCCGTAATCACCTTAAATTACGGCGATGACCTGATTCTGTCATGAAGGAGTTCAGGTCTCGGAAAGAAGGGTGACGGAATGCAATTAATCAGAGTTCATCAGGCGTAGGGAGGAAGGAACGAGGACGGCGGACAGTTCGCATGTTCCAAAGGTAAAGATGAGTGAGAAGCAGTGCAGCGAACTTTGTGTTGCACGCTCTGGAGGGAATGAGATAAAAATTTCGGGAGACTAATACATCCTGCTCAGAAATTGTTTGAAACCAATGCTCAAGGAAATCAATTGTTAAACGATGAAGGCTTCGCAATATAGATGGAAAAGTTAGTGAGCGGAGTAAATTTTCTCATTTCACGAGCCACTACGTTGGTATTATGGCAAAAGCCTAAAAATGACGGTGAAAAATAAAATCGTGATATATAGCGATCATTACGTGACCAATTCTTCAACTATCTCTCCAGAGCGTGTCCCCTTTCCGCCTAGATAACAGTAATGGCGTGTTTCCTGAAGAGCGGGCGGCATATTCCCAATCTATCTACTATAATATTATGATCTTCCCTAGTGAAGACGCTCGGCTGTAGCTGCTAAACTAACCACAGGGTGTGCTGGAACGATCATGTTCTTGAGTTGGCGAGCACGTGGCCGGCATTGTCTCCCGTTCTTTGTTCTTCCGATGCCTCACAACCACAGAGCTATAGACTAGAGGGTTCAACTCCAATCTCTCGCCAGTTGCTTCTAAATCCAGGCTCTGGGAACCCTCTCTGTGCTCACAACCCACATTCTCTTTCCCTAGAAAACGCAGACTTCATTTCTACATTTCATATAAATTACTAAAATCAGTTTACGTTTTGTACCAAAAGAGAATTTTATCATACATTGAAGTTTGGTACTTATTCTCTCCCAATCATTTTTCAATAGCTTTGTTTACTATAAATTCAATCATCTGTAGATATGAGGCTGAACTAGTCAGGTTACTTTAGCTTCATCAAGTGTATAAGGGAGAGTTTATTTGTCAGCTAAGAACACATCAGGTATTTATGAAGTGTGATTCTTTTCTTTAAAATATAAGCATGATTTCAGTTAAATGCCTTACTCTCTCTCTCTCTCTCTCTCTCTCTCTCTCTCTCTCTCTCTCTCTCTCTCTCTCTCTCTCTCACTCTCTCTCTCTCTCTCTCTCTCTCTCTCTCTCTCTCTCTCTCTCTCTCTCTCTCTCTCTCTCTCTCTCTCTCTCCCCCCCCCCCCACCCCATCCCCTACTAAACAGACACAAAGCATCAGAAACTTGTCATTGTGCATTGAATGGTCGGCACAAGAATAGATCCTCCGCCGAGCTCGTTTCACTCTAAAAATAGGCTCTGTGGGATGCCTGCGTTATATATAGAGCCTCAGAATCCCTCTCCTTGGCTGTCTTTTATAGTTATGGGCTGCTTTTGAGGGGAAGGGAAGCTCGTTGGATTTTTACGGCGATGCAAGACGAGAAACCTTCCTCAGTTTTTTTTGTTTTTTTCTTTTCTTTTTTGGTGTGTGTGTGCGTGTGTGTGTTTTTTGTCGTTTTGGTGATGACTGTTTCTTGGCTTGCACCGGAATGTGAAGTTAGTGTGTAAAAAGTGGCGTATTTGGTTTTCTATGAGGCTGCTGCAAACGGACGTGGATGTGGAGGTGGCGTGGCTGTGATAGACGTACAATAAGAGCTGGGTTGGGAGGAAGAGGAGGAGGTAAAGGAGGAAAGGCGAATGAAATAAATAGATGCAGAAACATGAAGGGTTAGAAAGGTAAAGAAAAAGAATAATGATGCAGAGAAAAAAAGGACATAAAAAAACCGAATGTGTTGCAGATATTTAGCTGAAAACGGATACCTATTAGATGATAATAATAGTTATAAGAAGAAGAAGAAGAAAAAAAAATAATAATAATAATAATAATAATAATAATAATAATAATAATAATAATAATAATAATAATAATAATAATAATAATAATAATAATAATAATAATAACAACAACTTTTTTTATACTTTATATTTACATAAAATTTATTGTTATAATTATTACCATAAATATTATTTCTGGATTGTTATTCCTAATACTCAAATTAATAATAATAATGATATTTGTGGCGCCGAATTACCAGCATATTGATAATGGCGAGGTTATATATATATATATATATATATATATATATATATATATATATATATATATATATATATATATATATATATATATATATATATAGAGAGAGAGAGAGAGAGATGGTAGGCAATAGTGAAGCTCACTAAGGAGGGAGAGGGGACAATGTGGGGAGGGGGGATATCGGAGATGCAGTAAGAGGAGGAAGAGGAACGTGGTAACAGGAGAATCAGGTGGAACATGAGGAGGAGGAGTGGGAGGAGACGGACAGAGGAAACCAAAGGACCTGGGAAGGGCACGAAATCGTCCAAAAACAAGACTGTTTGGACGTAAACAAACGTAAAAAAGCAGGAGAGAGAGAGAGAAGGGGGAGTGCGTTCAAGTCGAAGGAAGGACGAATTGCAGAGGAGGGATAAGTGTTTTAGAGTAAACCAGTGAAAGAGATGAAAGAATGAAGATGTTGGGTAATTCTTACATACGTGATTAGGATAGCATAAGGATCAGCCAGAGTAAAAAGTCGTGTGCAGCGGAGCCATGGAGGGGAGGTGAGGGAGGCATCCAATTAATAGTCCAGAAGAGCAGTTTACATAAAAATATCGATAGAATAGAGAAAAAGAGACAACACTGCAACGAAATTTAAGAGGGAGAAGACTGTCATTGAGAGAAGGGGAGTTGATGAGACGAAAACCATTTGACACTCTCTACTCTGTCTAAAAGGATTGTGAGTGTTGAACCTTCCCCCGCCCCTCAACCCCAAGCTGAGATGCATACTTCATACAAGGAGGGTGGACAAGTTAGTCGTTATTGCATTGGAAAGTGGGTCTGTAGGCAAGGGGGTCGAGTGTGCAGTACTTCACATCTATTTTTAGCTTCCTCTTCCCGCAGTAGTCTTAAAGAGAATGGGGCGTGGCGGATCGGGTATTCTCCGCCGGTCGATCAACCACCCCTTCACCCCTCACCCCTCACCTCTTTCTCCCTCTCGTCACCCTCTCACCCCTCTCCTTTTTCCTCTCCTTTTCTGCCCCCTCCCCCCGTTCCTCTCTTCCGTCACCTTCTCACCCCTCTCTCCCTCTCTTTTGTCACCTCCTCACCCCACCACTCTTTCTTGTCATTTCACCTCTCTCTCTCTCTCTCTCTCTCTCTCTCTCTCTCTCTCTCTCTCTCTCTCTCTCTCTCTCTCTCTCTCTCTCTCTCTCTCTCTCTCTCTCTCTCTCTCTCTCTCTCTCTCTCTCTCTCTCTCTCTCTCTCTCTCTCTCTCTCTCTCTCTCTCTCTCTCTCTCTCTCTCTCTCTGTGTCTCTCTCTCTATCTCTCTCTCTCTCTCTCTGTATCTCTCTCTCTCTCTCTCTCTCTCTCTCTCTCTCTCTCTCTCTCTCTCTCTCTCTCTCTCTCTCTCTCTCTCTCTCTCTCTCTCTCTCACCCCTCCACTCTCTCCTTGTCATTTTACCCCGGCAGCCTTCACCTCTCGTCCGTCACCCTCTCACCCCACCCCTCTCTTTTCATACTCCCTCTCCCCTTCACTTTTCTCTCTCGTCACCCTCTCACCCCTCTCTTTTCCTCTCTCCCCTTCATCTGTCACCCCCTCACCTTTTCACTCCTCTTTCCTTCTCTCTTGCCTGTTACTTCCTCACCCCTTCAGGCCCTTCATTCCCCCCACACCTCAGCCTCACCCCCTCAGTCCCTCCCATCATCACCTAATCTTTTTTAATTCCTTTCCCTTCAGCATCTTTTACAATTTACATCATCATCCTTTTTCTGGCTTTTCTCATTATTGTCACTCCCTTTCGCTCACTTTATTTTTTTCCTCTCATCTTCCTCCCTGTTAGTCCGTCCTCTGCATTTGAGCACGTTAACTTTCACTTCGAGTTTTCTAGTGCAACCCTTTCCCTTACGCCCTTCTTCCTTGGTCTATTGTACCGTTCAGTTGCCCTCCCTTTGCCATGCCTATTCAACCCCTCCTTTAGCCACCTCTGTCTCGGTTCTGTTCACTCCTTATTATATAATTCTTCCTCTCAGACACCATTTTGGGTTTCGTAATTTGCAGTTCTTTGTCTTTTTCACTCATTGTATTTGTGCCCAATCTCCTTTTAATCTCTTCCTTCTTACATTTTTTTTCATAAGGCGCCAGGATACTTTTCCTCCCTTTTCCTCTCTCAATTAGGAGTGTAAGCTAAGGGGACAATCGGGTCTCAACAATTCCCAAAATTCTTTAAAAACAAAACTACTTAAGCACCTGCTACAAATATATTCAGAAATTAGTCAAGTTGTGTCGTTGGATTGAAAGTCGGTGGGAATATTTTTCGTTCAAAGAAAGTGAGACTGACCAAATAGCAATACGCAAACATTGGGAGAAAGATTGTTCTGTTAAGTACCACTCATAGAGATTGGAAAAAAGATCCAAGCTCCGCCACCCATTCTCCTCCTCATCCCACGCCAAAAGGAAAAAAATATATTCCCAGTCCAGGCGATAAAGTGGAGTCACGTACACGCTGTTCGAGGCAGGTACTTAGACGACTTAAATGCATTCCTGGCGAAGCAAATCCTAACAGAGCCGGGCGGAAATAGACACGTTCTGGTCTCTCTGCAGGCACCTCTCCCCGCCGCCCCCACGCACCGCCCACCGCTCGTAGAAAGATAATTGAGTTTATTTAGAAATGCTGACAGGATTTAGGAAAGTTGCGGCAACGAAGTTATGCATTTTAATCGAATTTTAGTCCCTGAGAACGAGAAACAAAGGGATTAAAGCAAGATGTAAACAAATTATCATACTTCTACGAAATGTTTATCTCCTGGTGATGGTGTTAGCATCCAGCAAGACCTTCCAAGAGTGTGATAAAGTGAAATATGAATGTGCGGCTCGTATGGTGACGAGAGAGAGAGAGAGAGAGAGAGAGAACACGATGGGATTTACGAATGAGTAGAAACTAGCGTATATATTTTTGCACAGTTAGATTTTATGATCATTCACTAAGTCTTAATTTGTGGTTGTGGTGGTCTCTCTCTCTCTCTCTCTCTCTCTCTCTCTCTCTCTCTCTCTCTCTCTCTCTCTCTCTCTCTCTTTCTCTTTGCAGTGCTCTCTCCACCATTCTCTCTCTCTCTCTCTCCCATCCATTACTGGCTCTCTTTTTCCTGGTTTGGCTTCCCTCATCCTTTTTTTCGGGAGTATTCATGCTGAACCTGCTCCAGTTCCAATTTTTCCCCACTTTTTTGCTTTTTTTTTTGCTCCTCCCCTAGCTAGCTTCCTCTGTTCCTTTTATTCTGACGTGTTTAGAATATTTTGGTTATGTATTGTCTTTAGGTCTTTTTTTTCATTTATCTACCTTAGGGTTTTTTTTTCATTTATCTACCTTAGGTCTTTTTTTTCATTTATCTACCTTTGTCACTTTCTTTTCAGTTAATATTTTTTTTCCTTCATTTTTTTATTCCATGCTTCTTTATTTCTTTGGCGCCTCCTTCCTGCCTTGTTTTTCTTTTTCTTTTCATCCCATTTTCCTTCCTTCATCCTGTCCCATTTCCTTAAAGCGTCGATATACACTCACACACACACACACACACACACACACACACACACATATCTCTCTCTCTCTCTCTCTCTCTCTCTCTCTCTCTCTCTCTCTCTCTCTCTCTCTCTCTCTCTCTCTCTCTCTCTCTCTCTCTCTCTCTCTCTCTCTCTCTCTCTCTCTCTCTCTCTCTCTCTCTCTCTCTCTCTCTCTCTCTCTCTCTCTCTCTCTCTCTCTCTCTCTCTCTCTCTCTCGCACCTTCAGCAGCATCCCATTCAGTCACCCCATCCTCCTTGAACCTCCCTCTTAGCTTATCCCACTCTCGTCTCGCTCTCCTCCTCCTCCTCCTCCTCCTCCTCCTTCCATCTTCATTGAATCCTCGCCCCTGTTCTCCTCATTCTCGATTCCTCCTCTCCCTCGCTTCCTCGCCAGACTTAATGGGGAAGCAGCCAGGCAGATTGGATGTGTGTGTGTGTGTGTGTGTGTGTGTGTGTGTGTGTGTGTGTGTGTTTGCATCCTATTGCGTCTCTGTCTAATTATAGTTGCGTGTTTTTTTCTTCACAAACTCCTCCTCTCCCCCTTCTCTCCTCTCCTCCGTTTCTCTCTCTCTCTCTCTCTCTCTCTCTCTCTCTCTCTCTCTCTCTCTCTCTCTCTCTCTCTCTCTCTCTCTCTCTCTCTCTCTCTCTCTCTCTCTCTCTCTCTCTCTCTCTCTCTCTCTCTCTCTCTCTCTCTCTCTCTCTCTCTCTCTCTCTCTCTCTCTCTTGTTTTTTGCCTCCCTTCGTTCATTTATCTTACTTTTCTACTTTCACTCGCTTCATCATTCTTCCTTATTCTCATTTCTCTGTTTAATATTTCCCCAACCCTCTCTTTCTCCTTGCTCCACTCCCTCCTTCCTCCTTTATTCTTTCTCTTTCTTTCCGTTCTGTTTTTTTGTTTCTTTTCTGTGATTTTACATGATGGGGTTTTTCTTTCCTCTTCTTTTAAGTTACCCCTTTGTCTGCCTTCTCTTCTTTTTTTTCTTTTATTTCTTCCGTCGTTTTCTTCTTTTATACATCGCTGCGCCTTTCTCCTTGCCCCTCTGTGTTGCTTTATCCTTAAAAGGCTTTTCTTCCTCGTATATGCGCGCGGGTTCATGTCTTTTCCTGATTTCATTCCCTTTTCCTCATCTTTTCATACCATTTTTTTCCTTCCGTGCGCTCCCATATGCACTTCTTGCCATTCTATTTAGCTTCCTTTCTTGCCTCTCCTGACTTTTTATTTTGGGTCCATTTCTTCTCCATTTATTTTCATGCTCTTCCCTTCGTTTCTTGATATTCTTCTCGCTTTTATCCTTCCTTGGGTTCTCCCTCGCAATTTTAACTTTTTTATCTAATATTTCCTTTCTTTACGCAAATGTTTCTCTTCCTCATTCTTTCTTTTATTTCATTCTCTCTATTTTCTCCTTCCTTTCGTTTCCATCTGCGTTTCCTTTCTTTCTCCTCCGCTCTTTTTTATTGTTTCCGTTTTTCCTCGTTTACACATTTTTTCTTCCTTCTTCGCCTTTCATATTTTTCAGCCTCATATTTGCTTGCCTCGCAGCCTCCACCCTTTCCTTACTCTTCTCCTTCCCTCGTCTAAGTTCCCTTCTCCCTCTCTGTCTTCATCCGTCTCCCCGCACCCTTCCTACCGAGATCTCCTTCACTTCTTTTTCACATTTTTCCTTCTCTGTTTTTCTCCCTCACTCCCAATTCTTAAACCAACCTCCTTCCCTTATCCCGGCGCCCCAGTCCTTTTTCTCCATTTTTCCCCTCGCCCTCCCATTCCCCCAGCTTTGTTCCTCCTTCCCTTATTAGCCCTTTCCTTACCTTCTTTTTAGGTTGCTGGTTTTTTTATATTTTTCTGCAACAGCTTTCACATCGCTCATATGTTTTCTGACCAAATGTCCTTATACCAGCTAGCCAACCCCCATTCATAGCGTGATGGACGCGTGATTCACGATCGAACGCATCCGCTTTCTATTTTTCGATTCACCGCAGTGGCTTAAAACGCCACCACATGCTGTCCTGAAGACCATCAACCCGGACTCTAGAGGAAGCCGAGGCCAACGTCATCAATCGAATCAATCAGCAGGGGGGGCATGCAAAGATGGCGCCACACTAAACACTCGCCTCGCAGAACAGGCTGGGCTGGAGGGACCATCAGACCCTGGAAAAGAAGCCTTGGGCCGACCATCAGACCCCACCCGAAGAGATGATAGCGCGGCGCAGGCAACAATACAAAAAAAAAAAAAAAAAAAAATCTACCTGTCTATGTATCTTTCTCCGTCCTCCTCCTCCTCCTCGTCTTCTTCTTCCTCCTCCTCCTCCTCCTCCTCCTCGCCTTCTTTTTCCTCCTCTTCCTCCAACTCCTAATCTCCTTTTCATGTTTCTTTTTTTTTCTTTTCCTCACACATCTAACCATTGTGTGTGTGTGTGTGTGTGTGTGTGTGTGTGTGTGTGTGTGTGAGTGTGAGTGTGTGTGTGTGAGTGTGTGTGTGTGTGTGTGTGTGTGTGTGTGAGTGTGAGTGTGAGTGTGAGTGTGAGTGTGTGTGTGTGTGTGTGTGTGTGTGTCCACCTTGATGACGTCACCGTGTCCACAGTCTGAGTCATGCCAGACAAGTAAAAGTTCTTAAGGAAAGCTTGAGAACCGCCATTTCTCTATTTGCGGGTTTAAAGTTCCCCTGTTACTCTCCTCCCCTCTTCCCCGCTCTCCTCTCCATCATCCCTCCGTTCCTTCCGTCCTTTCTTCCTTTCTTTCCCTTCTTCCTTCCTTCCTTTCTTCCTTTTTTCATTTGCGGGCTCTCTCCTTCTTTATATCAACTCTCTCTCCTTCTTTATATCAACCCTTCCTTCCATCCGTCCTTTCTTCCTTTCTTTCCTTCCTTCCTTCCTTCCTTCCTTCCTTCCTTTATTTGCGGGTTTAAAGTGTACCTCCTACTTTCTTCCTTTTTTCACCTCTCATTCTTCACATCATTCCTTCCTTCCTTCCGTCTTTTCTTCCTTCCTTCCTTCCTTCCCTCCTTCCTTCCTTCCTTCCTTCCTTCCTTTATTTGCGGGTTTAAAGTTTACCTCCTACTTTCTTCCTCTCTTCACTCTCTCCATTATATCAACCCTTCCTTCCATCCGTCCTTCCTTCCTTCCTTCCTTCCTTCCTTCCTTTATTTGCGGGTTTAAAGTGTACCTCCTACTTTCTTCCTCTCCTCACTCTCTCCTTCTTTACATCATTCCTTCCTTCCATCCGTCCTTTCTTCCTTTCTTGCTCTCTTCTTCCCCGCTTCCCTTCTCTCATTTCCATAATTTAAGTGTACCTCCTACTTTCTTCCTTTTTTCACCTCTCATTCTTCACATCATTCCTTCCTTCCTTCCGTCTTTTCTTCCTTCCTTCCTTCTTTCCTTTCTTTCTTTCTTTCTTTCTTTCTTTTTTCCATTCTCTATCCCTCTGCTTCACATCAGTATATCGTTTTTTCTCTCCTTCCCCTTTCATATTCCTCCTCATTTCTCTCCTCTTTCCTCGTAACTCTCTTCCTCCATTCGGCCTCCTCTTCCCTCCTACATTTCTCCTTTCCTCTCCTTTTCTCTCCCTTCCGTCTCTCCTGCCATCCTCAGACCTCTTAGCCCTTTTCTCCATCCCTCTTCCTCCCTCCCTCCCTCCCTCCTTCCCTTCGTCTTCTCCATCCTTACTCCTTCTGACAGAGCAACCACTAATGGCTCTGTGGTGTAGGACTCTCTCTCTCTCTCTCTCTCTCTCTCTCTCTCTCTCTCTCTCTCTCTCTCTCTCTCTCTCTCTCTCTCTCTCTCTCTCTCTCTCTCTCTCTCTCTCTCTCTCTCTCTCTCTCCCTCTCTCTCTCTCTCTCTCTCTCTCTCTCTCTCTCTCTCTCTCTCTCTCTCTCTCTCTCTCTCTCTCTCTCTCTCTCTCTCTCTCTCTCTCTCTCTCTCTCTCTCTCTCTCTCTCTCTCTCTCTCTCTCTCTCTCTCTCTCTCTCTCTCTCTCTCTCTCTCTCTCTCTCTCTCTCTCTCTCTCTCTCTCTCTCTCTCTCTCTCTCTCTCTCTCTCTCTCTCTCTCATTAATCATGGCCTACTTTTTCTGTCATTTTTTTTTTAAGAATTTTATGCTGCTCCGTTTTTACTTCTCTTTTATATTAATTTTTGCTTCTCTCCTTTTTGCACGGTTCGTCACCTAGTAACATTCTGATTAATTGATTTGAAAGCTTTTTCCAACATTGTTCTGGTATGTTTATATCTTTACCCTTTGTGGGTTTGTTGGTTTTCATTTTACATTTATTTCCGTGAGTACTGCTTTGATTTCAGGATTATTACTTTTTCTTTTGTGATAAAATGCGGCACTTGACTTATTTTCATACTTCCTACCATTATATTTAGTAGGTATTTTTTATAAGTATACTTCTTTTGTTGTATATTTTCAAGCTTTTTTTGTTTCCTGAAGGCTTGTTCTCGTAAATGTTGATCACCACACATCATATTCTATTTACTGCCAATGTTTGCCTTAAAAATGCCATATTACTTTCACATTATTTTTCAATCCTCTAAACATACTTTTTATCAACAAACATAGCTTATTTTTCTCGTACAAACGCAATATGTTCCTTGCAGATATACACTATTCACTTCTCTTGAGTGCAGTATACTCATGTGGAAAAATATAATTCTCATTTTCTCTATTTATCTTCTTGTGTACACACTTTCGCTTCTTGGAAACGCGGGACTCGACTTTCAGAAAATTGTCAATGTCTCCTTTAAGGCAAAAAGTACTCGTCATTGATTAATACGACCTTTACTTCAATCACGATACCGTTCTCTTTCTAGGGAACGAGAACGTCTCACATGAACACAGTAATCTGCACCGAGTTGTCGTTCTCACCTGAATACTGAAAAACAGGACGGTAACCTTGAACCTGTCCAAGGCTCACTTTACCGGCCAGCTTAAAAATATTAGTTGATCGACAGTTACTCAATTCGTGAAACTTTTAAATTTCACCTGCTAGTCCATTCTTGTTTGTGCTACTCCTCCTCTTCCTCCTCCTCCTCCTCCTCCTTCTCTTCTTTTTATGCTTGCGTCTTGCCTCCCTTTTTCATTATCTTAGCGGGGGTCTGAGCGCCCCTTATGAGGCGGCATAAATCATGGCGCTTGTTTTGCACACACACACACACACACACACACACACATATACAGAGAGAGAGAGAGAGAGAGAATATATACTTTTTTTTTTAATCTGCGAGAGACAAAATAATGAGAGCATAAAACAAACAAGTTATCATTATAATTATTATCATTTTATTATTTTATGACCGTTATGATAATTGGTAGTATTTTCATTATTATTTAGGATCAAAATTATTATTATTATTATTATTATTATTATTATTATTATTATTATTATTATTATTATTATTATTATTATTATTATTATTATTATTATTATTATTATTATTATTATTATTATTATTATTATTATTATTATTGTTGTTGTTGTTATTACTTTTATTATTACTAGTCATTATTATTATCATTATAACTTTATCCTCCTCATCACGTTGTTGGACAATGAGCTGGGATTCATGAAAGTAAGATGAGATTGTGTGATGAATAAAGGAAGAGGAGGAGGAAAAGGAGGAGGAGGAGGAGGAGGAGGAGGAGGAGGAGGAGGAGGAGGAGGAGGAGGAGAGGAGGAGGAGGAGGAGGAGGAGGAGAGGAGGAGGAGGAGGAGGAGGAGGAGGAGGAGGAGAAGAAGAGGGAGGAGGAGGAGGAGGAGGAGGAGGAGGAGGAGGAGGAGGAGGAGGAGGAGGAGGAGAGGAGGAGAAGGAGGAGGAGGAGGAGGTGGATTTACATAGATTAACATAGAAAATCAGACAACACACACCTCATGGTCCAGACTAGGTGGTCTGTCCTTAAACCTATGTGATTTTACATTAATCAGATGGCTCCAAAACTGTATTTCTACTCTAGTTAATATTAAGTTGAAGGAAGTGTCGGTCGAGCTTGTTTTTTAAAGGAGTCAATCGTGTTACACTGGACCACTGAAGGTGGGAGTTTATTCCATTATCGCACTACAACGTTGGTGAAAAAAAAATTTGGTACAGTCTAAATTTACTTGTCCACATTTAGGTTTTGTGCCATTGTTCCTCGTTCACAAAATGTCATCGATTATAAACAATTTTAATTTGCCCTAATTCGTAAATCCATCAGGTATCTTAAACCATTCGATCAGTTTTTTTCGGAGGCGACGTTTCTCAAGAGAGAACATGTTAAGAGTGGAAAGCCTCTCGTCGTATGGTTTGTTACGCAAGGAAAGGATCATTTTTGTTGCCCGACGTTGAACACCTTCTAATTTAGCAATGTCCTTTGCATGGTGGGGAGATCAAAACTGTACCGTATATTTCGAGCGGGGTCTGACTAAACTTTTTGTTAAGCGGAAGTATTACTTCTTTATTTTTTAATAAAAAGTTTTTTTTTTTTTCAATGAAGCCTAACAATCTGTTCGCTTTATTTGCTGCATCGATGCATTACTGTGAGAATTCGAGGTTTGACGCGATTTTGACCCCCAGGTCCTTAACGCAATGATCTCTTTTGAGTTTGACGCCGCGCATTTCTTAATCGAACTTCTTATTTCTTGTTCCAGCTTGAAGGACCTGACACTTATCTACATTGAAGGGCATCTCCCATCTATCATACCAAACTGAAATTTTATGCAAATTCTCTTGGAAGCTTTGTCTGTCTTCGTCAGTGAGAACCGAGTTACCAGTCTTTGTGTCGTCTGTAAATTTACTAATGCGATTATTGATTCCAACATCCACATCATTGATGTAAAATGTAAAAAATGAAGAGCACTGGGCCTAGAACCGAGCCCTGAAGGACCCCACTAGTGACAGGCGCCCACTCTGAGTTGATTAAATCCGTCGATAACCTGTTGTCTATTGCTCAACCAATTCATGATCCATTGGTGTACTTGACCGTCAATATTTAGTGATTAATTAATAAAGTAATTTATGATGTGGAACTTTATCAAACGCTTTCTGGAAATCAAGATAGACTACGTCCAGTGATATGGTTACATCATAAACTGAGAAGAGGTCGTCATAAAATGTCAATAGGTTTGATAGGCAGGATCTTCTGTTACGGAAGCCATATTGTGAATCCCCAATTAATGAGTGGCTTTCAAGGTAACTCACAATTTTGTCTCTAATTATGCTCTCAAGTAGCTTACCTATAATTGAAGTTAGACTAATGGGCCTGTAATTACCCGGTATTTTTTTGTCTCCTTTCTTAAAAATCGGTGTTACGTTAGCCTTTTTCCAATCCGAAGGGACGATGCCTTGTCGCAAGGACATATTGAAAACGGTTGTGAGAGAGAATAGTATCGCTCTTTGTTTCTTTAAGCAGTATAGGATATACTTTGTCAGGTCCGGGACTTTTATTTGTGTTAGGGATTGGAGAGCTTTTAGGATTTCATCGGTAGTTATTACAAAGTCAGGCAATACATGCTCGAGATTTACGTTGGTACTGTTGTCGTCGCTGGTGTTGGTGGTAGTGTTGGGAAGACTGCTAGTATTAAACACCAAGGAAAAGTAATTATTTAATAAGTTCGCAACGTGTTGACTGTCAGTCACTAGTTCACCGTCACTGTTTGTTAGAGGTCCAATTCCACCTCTGATCGCCTTCCTGTTGTTTATATAACTGAAGAAGGATTTCGGATTATTTTTACAGAAGGATAAGGCGGAGGAGGAGAAGGAGGAGGAGGAGGAAGAGGTGGAGGAGGAAGAAGAAAAGACGAAGAAGGAAGGGAAGGAGAATGGGAAGAAGAAGCAGGAGGACGAGGAGGAGGAGGAAGAGGAATAGGAGGAGGGGAAGTAATAAGGTGAGGAGGAGAGGGAAGAAGATGGAAGCTGAAAATGTTAGAAAGGAAAGAGGAGTAAGACAAAGAGTATAGGTGGGGAGGGGGACGGCGCGTAGGGGCGGGACGTGAGGGAAGGCCGGAGGAAAGAATGGGTCGAATGAGAAGTGTGGGAAAGTTAGTGTGGCGCGGACAGACAGGAGAGGAGAGGGGGGGGGGGGGGGAAGATGGCCGGTGGCGGGCTCTTCGGTAGGAAAAGCTGTCTGGAGTAATATCACGTTTTTCCTTTCTTTTCCCCTCCTGCAAACTAAGCTTATGTGTATAGATGCGAGGAAAAGGGAGCGAGAAACGAGGAAAGTAAATTATAACCTGTTTAGTTTTTGTTAATGTTTCTGAACTTCGAACATCACCAAATAGAAATAATAGGAAAGAAGAAAAATGTTGTTAAAATATATATAAAAAAAATGCGGGAATATATGTAAGGAGGGCTGTTTTTGCCAAATATACGAGTATTCCAACACTAAAATATCTCATCCGACTATATTTGCAAGTCGATGAAGTAAATCACCTGTTATTTATTTATTTTTAATATTTATCATATTAAGTAAACAATAGCAAAAAAGTAAAATACTCAATGAATATGTTATAAAAGAAACTTGCAGAAGTAAATGTAAATAGGGCTGTGTTTGTTATTCGAACGCTGTAAAGTATCTCATCGTGTTGTGTTTTCAAGACGGCGAAGAAAATAGCGGCGCCACTAAATCGATTTTCTTATCTTCCCCATCCTCGTCCCCTCTTTTATTCCCGCCTGACAATCCCATCACCTGACTGGCTGGAAGGCTCGTTCCACGGTATCAAGGCCTTATACATTAACTCTGCCCCTTCCCAGACTCCTGTCAAGCCGACCAACAATTCCCATTCTATCATGTATATATTTTGTAAGGCACTAATGCATATAGGATCATATAGATAAAACTGATAGGAATGTATGTGACACAAGCTCTGTGTGGCGCCATCGTGTTTCGGCAAGCTATAGTTGTTGTGAGAGTGGCGGTATACAGAGCTTGTGTTATATATTTTTGGGATTTCGTATCATTTTCGTTCGAATGTTTTTGACAAGACGAAATGGAACATAATAATACAATCCTGGTAACCAATTTGTCTATTTTTTCTATCCTCTTTTCATCATAATATTAACTCTACCATCACTGTCCTTTTTCTCTTACCGATATTTGTTGGTGGACTGAATTTGTACGTAACTTTGTGCTGAATATGTGATTCCCACAAGAAAAGGAGCAAGAATTATTATTTTAACTTTCTTTATCATCACATCCACTCATCAGTAGAAGATACGTTTGTCTCTCACCACTTTTGTGTTTTCTTATTGTGTGTACTTATTCCGTAGGTTGGTTCGAAGTAAGTATCAACATAGAAAATTATAATCATCATTTTACCAGGTCTTCATCCTTTCCCATCCCCTTATCAGCTAGGGATCAGCTTCCATATCACTCCTTACTCCTTTCCTACGTTCTTTTCCTGGTTCCGGCGATCCTATCAGTGGGTTGTCTCATGCATATAAACACTGGCCGGCTCGCATTTCCGCGGCGCTGGTAATGCCGCGGCCACATACCACACACGCTACTTCTGAAACGAGTCTCCGGCGGGTCGTAGCGGCGGAACCCAAGCCACCTCATGCCCTCCTCAAGGAACTGATGCCGCCCCGGGTTCCTGTGGCTCACTCGGGGAGGAAGAGGATAAAGTCATGGACGACTTCGTTTACTCTGCCTCGTCCTTGTCGAGGGAAAAGAAGCTGCCATAAAGGGGGATGGAACTCGTAAAAGAGGATAGCTGGGGAGGCAGTGAAGGAGAGGAAAGGAAAGAAAGGAGGCGCTGTGTCCTGTCCTGATGCCTGTACGAATGTGGTGCTGATGGGAGGTGGTAGTTGTTGGTGCACGGAGTAACTGATCGTTGTTGGGACCGGTGAAGGCCGTAGTGCAGAATTGGAGGCTATAGTAAAGTCGTCTGATCGATGTACGCTGTGACTGTAGCGGCACATTGATGGCGAGTGATAGAGATTGGCGGAAGTGGCAATTAATAGTACTTTGGAGATGGGGCCAGAAGGGAAAGTCTGAAGAGAGAGGAAAAAAGAGAAAATGAGAATATAGACGAGTAAGAAAAGAAGGAAGAGAAGGACAAAAAGAGATAAGAAAGATTGATATAAATGGTAAGGGAAGGATAGAGCAATATTTTCCTCTATGTTAAACACCACAAGAAAAAAAAATGGACAGAAAAGGAGATTATAGACTAGTAATGAAAGACGAAAGAATGCAGAAGCGACAGGAACGACGGATATAGATGGTAAGGGAATAGATAGCGCTCAGTTTTTCCCCCCATGTTACATACCACATAAACAGACATGAACCAGGCCACTGAAGGCGTGTAATTCGGGGCCCGCAACATAAACAAGCGAACAAACAGGTCGAGAGAGACATCCCCGCATCCCGGTGGCCTCAATCACACGCGGCTGAATCCCTTAATCACCGCCTCATCTAATTAATCTGCTTCACTTGGACAGCATCTATAAGGCACCTCAAGGAACTTACCCATTCACCCATGTATTCTCGTCCTTCGCCGCCTCCTCCTCCTCACTCTCGTCATTCACCCCTCGGACTCATCATCATCATCATTTTTCTCCTCCTCCTCTTCCTCGTCATTCTCGTGTTTGCATCCTCCTCCTCCTCCTCCTACTCCTCTTCCTTCCTCTCATCTCCAACACTCCATCTCTCTCTCTCTCTCTCTCTCTCTCTCTCTCTCTCTCTCTCTCTCTCTCTCTCTCTCTCTCTCTCTCTCTCTCTCTCTCTCTCTCTCTCTCTCTCTCTCTCTCTCTCTCTCTCTCTCTCTCTCATTTATATCACTCTCCCATCTCCCTCCCCATCCTTCTTCCCTTCTTCCCTCGTGCTGTCCCTCCATTTGTCTCCTCTTCACCCTGTCCTCTCCATCACTTTACGTCTTCCTCCTCCTCCTCCTCCTCCTCCACCTCCTCATTCTTCTCCATTCCTTTGCCAACGATATCAAAGTTGAGAGTATAATGGTGAGACTGAGCGGCTGGCATTCAAGTACCTGAAGATGTAAATAAGTTTGGGATAGAGTTAAAGGGAATGTTGTCTCGGCTCGTGGCTCAGTTAAAGGGATTCGAAATTGAGTCGCTCGGTGCTGTCGTGAGTCAAGGATAAGTTTGTTAGCAGTAGTGGAAGGCATCACGCATAACTGGAAACAGGGTAGAAACGCTTTATGGGGAAAATAGAACCTTCCTCCTCGAATACGTTTTCTAGTAATATCCTTATAAATTGGAAACATCTCTCTCTCTCTCTCTCTCTTTTTTTTTTTTTTTTTCCAGAGGAGACAGTGCAAGGGCAGGTGTAGATATCGATGTTATGTTTGTCCTCCGTGTTTTGCTTTTGCCATATCTTCTTATCAAGTAAAAATAAATTAACAAGAAACTAAGTACGGTCCATCGAATCATCATATTACAATCATACAGGAGGAATTCATCAAGAAAGGAAAAATAATAAATATCGGCCTAATGTTTATCCGGCAATGCCAGTGTTAGAAAATCTTTTGTGTTTTGCCAGGACCGTTTACCCCGTCAGAGGAAGGTTTAGTGTCAGGGAGCCACCGATCTGACACTAAGGTGAGGAGGTAAGGAAAGAAACGGGGAAAAGAGAGCGCGTTTGTGTAGGTAGACTATTGCTTGTTGTCTCGGCAGGGAACGAACCGCGGGCGGGAAAGTAAAAATGAAAATGGATGTTGGTTTACAGTCTCGTTTGTTTTTTGGTGTGTGTGAGTCGAGCCGCGAGTTGGAATGGAAGGAGGCAAATTTGGCGGTGTTCGGTGTCTGTGGGCCGCTGCTTCTTGCGCCGAGGTGAAAAGCGGCACGAGGAAGAAAGCTAAGAATGGGCAATGTTGTTAATAGTGTGTGCAGGGCGGGAGTGCGTGTTACTCCTTGTATTTGCCAGTGGATCAGTGTCAGTGCGGCAAGGGATGAGGAGAAAGGGCAGAGAAGATATGATTAGATAAGTGAGCTGTTGCTTGCTCCATTTACCTAGCTAAAGACCTACTATCTGGCTGAGAAAGGAGGCGAAGACAGAGTCGCAAGCTAGATTATGTTGAGCGAACTAAGATATCTTGGACTATATCTGTAAAATCGTTTCTGGTAAGGCTGTAAGACGAAGCCACCCCATCTACGTCCTCATATTCTAAATTGTGTGCTCTAACGAAGGAAGACCCAGCTGTAATCTACAAAGGCGAGACGAAAGAATAGTCAACCTCATAATTTTTTTTATGTTTGCAATGTGCTCCTCGCCTTAATGTGAATACAGTGATCAAAGGAATAGAGGAGGCGCAGGGAAGCGAATACATTACACATACATGTTAGATATTGTTAGAGTTGGAATACTGCGGAGTACGATGAGGAAGAAGGACTCGTGTATAGGGAGCTGAATGAATGAGATAAATGAAGGGAGTAAAAGGGAGATAATAATGGGTATAAGCAGTGTGTACTGAGCGGGGGGAAGTAGACAGACACAGGGGGGATCCGCGGGTCGTTCCTTACCTCCCTGATTCAGTTAACGAAAGGTGGAAAGGCTAAGCGGACCCCCTCGGGCGAAAATTAATCAAAGCTAAATACGTCACAAATGGGATGGAAGGAGGGAATGAAGGAAGCCTGAAAGGAAGGACGGCGGCGGCAGGAGGATGGGGGAGGAAAATAAAAAGATATGGAAGGAGAGGAAGAGGAGGAAGGGAGTAGGAGGAGAAGTAGGAGGTGGAGGAGGAAGTAAGGAAAGGGAAGGGAGGGGAAAATGTGGGATACCCAGGAGGAAGAATGTACGATGTCTTGAGGCAGGAGGAGGAGGAGGAGGAGGAGGGGAGAGGAAGAGTGAATATCCGAGAGGCAGAGGCGGGGAAGAGAAGGGAGAATAAAGGAACATTGTTAAGAATTCAAAGCAGCTGCCTTTATTTCAGCCTGACCCCCACCTCCCCTCCCTTCCCTTCCCCCTCCCCTCCCCTTCCCTTCCCCACCTCTCCTCTCTCCTCCTCTTTCCCCCCTTCCTTCCTTCTCTATACCTTATCATCAATCTGCGCTCCTGACCCGGAAGATTTGAACGAAGCTCGAATTTTTAATATATTACAAGTTTTCTGTGATTTAATGTGGCAGCTCCGAGGGAATGGAGGATGGACGGCAGCACAAAACACTGGCGCGGAGGATAAACACGAAAACCTGCCGATTGGGGAGCATATTGACTGTTTACCGAGGATTTTGTTTTTTATTTATGTTGTTCATAGGTGGATATTGACTTTTCTCCCCCCTCCTCCTCCTCCTCCTCTTCCTCTTCCCTCTCTCTTCCCTCTGCTGCTAAAGGAGGCCTAGGTTCTTCCTCCCGGACTAAGGAGAAGATGATGAAGTGGTGATAAAGAACTAGTCGGGTAAAGGAAAGCGAACGTTCGATCATTTGCTTTTTCAGAGGTAAAGAAAACAACATGTGAGACGATGAAGATAATACGTAGCCTATTTGTTGTTAGTAAATGAACCTGTGTTTTTAAAGGTCAAGTTGGGGACTGGTGAATAAAGGGGACAAGAAGAAGAAGAAGAAGAAAAAAAAAAAAATAAGAAGAAGAAGAAGAAGAAGAGAAGAAAAGAAGAAAAGAAGAAAAAGAATGGTAGTCATTAGCATCAGCATCAACAACATCAACAACATCAACAACAACAAAAACAACAACAACTATTCAGAAGTGTACTCAGAGAGCGCAGGCCTCCCCCAAGAACAATACAAGGCTTTTAATCACACAAATCACGTGGCAATTACATAAGAACATAAAGAATCTGAAATGGCGGCTAGGCCTATACAAGTCAGCTCCAGTAAACCTAACTCGACTTAACCTCACTAATGATAGAGGTAACAACAACAACATCTACAACAACAATATTTAGAAAACCCTTCGGAGATAAATAACAGATAAAATACAGTAATACGTTAAAATCGGATGGACGAAACGGGGAGAGACTCTTCGAGGAACCTGTAGGCGTGTGAAGGGAGTTGCCGGAGATAAGTAGAGAGTTTCGCCGGGCATCCAATACTCTACTTAACTTTTCTCCTCCGAAAGGAAATTGTGGCGGCGGAGGGAAGGGGCGGACGGGAGGCGGCCAAGAACGAGATGTGTAAGACGGCGGAAGGATGGGGAAGAAGGGAAGGAAGGAAGAGGCGCTTATGGGAGGGGAGCTGGAGTGAAGGAAGGCTATGGCAGGGGAAGGAGAGTGAAGGAGAGGGGAAGGAAAAGGGGATTATGGCAGGGGAAGGAGAGTGAAGGAAAGGGGAAGGAAAAGGTTATGGCAGGGGAAGGAGAGTGAAGGAAAGGTGAAGGTAAAGAAGGTTATGGCAGGGGAAGGAGAGTGAAGGAAAGGTGAAGGGACAGAAGGTTATGGCAGGGGAAGGAGAGTGAAGGAAAGGTGAAGGTAAAGAAGGTTATGGCAGGGGAAGGAGAGTGAAGGAAAGGTGAAGGAAAAGAAGGTTATGGCAGGGGAAGGAGAGTGAAGGAAAGGTGAAGGGACAGAAGGTTATGGCAGGGGAGGGAGAGTGAAGGAAAGGTGAAGGGACAGAAGGTTATGGCAGGGGAGGGAGAGTGAAGGAAAGGTGAAGGGACAGAAGGTTATGGTAGGGGAAGGAGAGTGAAGGAAAGGTGAAGGGACAGAAGGTTATGGCAGGGGAAGGAGAGTGAAGGAAAGGTGAAGGAAAAGAAGGTTATGGCAGGGGAAGGAGAGTGAAGGAGAGGGGAAGGAAAAGAAGGTTATGGCAGGGGAAGGAGAGTGAAGGAAAGGTGAAGGGACAGAAGGTTATGGCAGGGGAAGGAGAGTGAAGGAAAGGTGAAGGTAAAGAAGGTTATGGCAGGGGAGGGAGAGTGGATGGGAAAGAAAGCTATGGCAAGGGAGCAAGATGTGAAAAGATTGAGATGAACTAACGGGAGAGAATGGAGAGTAGTGAAAAGGAGGGAGGAAGCAGCGGGATTGGATGGGGAATTAGTTTAAGGGAAGGAAGAATTGTCGGAGATAACACGCTGCCCTGGGACACGCCGCTGTTTAAAGGGACGGGGAATGGAAGGACTAATTCGGAATGTCGGGGAAGACGGAGATATTAAGAAAAAGGAGGAAAGATGCAAGGAATAAAGAGAGAAGTTATGCCGTAAAGTAGAGAAGATTAGGTTAGCAAGAGGTAGTTTTGAGGTGAAGAGTTAATAGAGCAGAGTGAGAGAGCAAAAATATCCAGGCCAACTGATAAGATGATAAAAAAAAAAAAGTGACCGACCCACAGAAAGGAAAGGGGGCTTGGATTTAGAACAGTCACACTCACTCTTTCCCTCATTCACTCCCTCACTCATTCTCGATAGGAGCCCCGAACACAGCTCGCCCCCCCCCCCCCCCCCCCTTGAATTCAGCACAGCACTACCCTCACACACCACACAAGGCACACTTAGTCTTTCATTCCTCCACTCCCTCACTCATTCTCGATAGGAGCCACGAAGACAGCTCCCTCTCCCCCCCCCCGCCTCCCCCTTGAATTCAGCACACCACTACCCTCGCACACACAGGGCACACTCACCCTTTCACTCCTCCACTCCCTTACGCATTCCCAAGAGAAGCCACGAAGACACCTCACTCCCTTTTGAATACACCACAAAGCCCCTCACACACACACACAAGACACTTATGTAGGTTGGTATTATAAGACATTCTCGCTTCTCACATCAGCCATTTCTGAAGGTCAAAAAGGAAGAAGACTCACACTACCACCAGGGTCATAAAACTACCCCTGGAAATGCCCACAACTCCTACGAAAGCCTTGCCAAATGTGTGTTTCTTAAGGTTCAGGGTAGAGAGGAAGGGTCACACTACCACCAGGGTCATAAAACTACCCCTGGAAATGCCCACAACTCCTACGAAAGCCTTGCCAAATGTGGGTTTCTTAAGGTTCAGGGTAGAGAGGAAGACTCACACTACCACCAGGGTCATAAAACTACCCCTGGAAATGCCCACAACTCCTACGAAAGCCTTGTCAAATATGTGAACTTGGGCGACGAAATGTTTAGTAATACGGCTCTTATTTTTCACTCCACTCCTTCACTCATTCACAAGAGAGCCCACGAAGACAGCCCTCCCCTCCCCTCCCTCCCCCCCATGATTACAGCACAGCCCTCCCGCCCTCGAATCTTCCATACTCCCTCTTCCTTCCCCTCCCCCCCTCACACACAAGAAGTTGAAGACTGTCGCTGGTGCTGGTGTTGCCGTCTCCCGGGTGCTCTGCCTCGCCTGGATAAGCCCCGTCAGCTGGGCGGGCCACCAAGTTATGTTCGGCGCGGGAAGAGGGAAATAGCAGCGATAAATTGGATTCCGGAGTGAAATCTCGGCCCGCTGTGTTTTGCCGGCGTTCGGTGCACCGCCCGGGGTTATGACACCTGAGTTTACCTCTCTCTTCCCCGTGTTTACCTGGATCATCGTGTTTGGCTCTTTTTTCCCGATCAAGCGTCTCCTCTTTTTGTACGCGGAGGGAAGGGAGGGTTACGTCTGCTGCGCGTGTTGCCTCTGTTACTATGCGGTAGAAAGAGAGAGAGAGAGAGAGAGAGAGAGAGAGAGAGAGAGAGGCTGAGTCAATACTTTATTGAGAGACAAATTGACAGACAAACACAGACAAAGAGGAGGGAAGAAACAGACACAGACAGATCTAGACAAGCGAGCAGAATCAACAGCCAGTAGAACAAGTAGCGGAAGAAGAAATATGAAAAAAAAGCAAGAGAGAGAGAGAGAGAGAGAGAGAGAGAGAGAGAGAGAGGCAAAGAAACAGAGGGGAATCAAACGGGCACTCCGGGCTAAGAAAAGGTTATGGAGACGGTGCTAAAAAATGGCTCAGGAGGTCACTAATTTGAAGGCATTAGCATGATATGAATTATTCCCCGGAGGCGCCGAGGACCCGCTGCAGCTCTCACCTTTAGTGGGTTTGTCCGCACGCCGCCGACACAACGGCTGGCGGGCGTCACTCACCGCCGGCCGCACTCAGTCAGTAGGTCAGGCAGTCAGGCCGGGAGCTTCCTATAATAGCCAGCCATTCAGCGAGTTAGGCAGTCTGTCAGTCGATTAGTTAGTTGTTCATTTTCATAAATTGTTTGGTAGGCATTCAGTCAGTCAATTAGTCGGTCAGTCAGGCAGTCAACTAATCAGTCAGTATATCATTGCCAAACAGTCATTCATTCAATCAGTAGGTAAGTAGGAAGATAAGTTGGCAATTAGAGAGAGAGAGAGAGAGAGAGAGAGAGAGAGAGAGAGAGAGAGAGAGAGAGAGAGAGAGAGAGAGAGATTATATTGAAACGCTGGAGAATGCAGGAGGTAGAGCAGGAGGAGGAGGAGGAACAGGAGGAGGAGGAGGAACAGGAGGAGGAGGAGCAGGAGAAGGAGCAGGAGGAGGAGAAGCAGCAGCGGGAGGAGAAGGAGCAGAAGAAGCAGCAACAGGAGGAGGAGGAGCTAGCAAAATACACTCTTTTTGAAGTTGTGACCTGTTGTGGAAGTTTTCTAATCAGCCAGTCAGTCAGCCGGTGGGTAAGTAAGTAGGTAAGGTCATCAGTCAGGTAGTCAGTCAGCCAGGAAATCATTTTTTTGCCCGGTTGTTCACGTAGCTATTGATTCAGTCAGTCAGTCAGCTCGTACGTTGTTCAGTTTGCCAGACAGAGGCGGCAGTCATTTACAGTTACTTCAGTCAGGCGGTGGGTTGGATGCCCTATTTTACAGGTTGTGCTTTTTTTTTTCATTGATTTAAGCCATTCAGTCATTTAATCAGTCAGTTATTTATTTGTTCGTTATTTGACTTGGGTTTTTTATTTCAGTTTTCTTTAGACGCTGGACAGACATGTCTTCGTTCATTCACTGATTCCGTACGCCACTAAGTAAGTTTCGTCAGTCCGTCTGCAGACTCATTGGTAGAATAGTTGATTCGTCAGCTGTGTATCTACAAAACCAGTCTTTCAGGCTTTCAGTTAGTTTTCCAATCAGTCCTTCAGCCCGTCAGTCAAGCAGTAAGGTAGTCAGCCAGCCAGTCAATGAAACAGTCAATCAGGTAGTCAGCTAGTCAGTCAGTTTGTCACCCACAGAGTCAGTCAATTATCAAGTCGATTGCTCCACCCCTGACAGCCGAGCCAATTACAGCACACACACACACACACACACACACACATACACACTCCCCCACCCCCCACCCCACGACACACTGGCTTACCAAACGTACTTGTAAGGGAATTGACGTGAACAAAAGGTTTTCAATCCCATCTATTTTAAGCATCGCCATTTCCCTCCAGCCAGTACTATGTTGTTCCGATCCTTTCTTAGCCCGCCCCCGTGTAGGAGTTCAGTGCACCAACTTGTCTCCGGCAGTACCAAGACCGCCTCCAGTGCGGCAGACCCTGAAAGGCTTACGTAGGCGATAAGACTAACAAGGCCGCCGCATTGAGTTCATGTTACGCAAGAGCTGGGAGGAGAGGATGGGAGGAAGGGAGGGGGGCCAGGGACTAGATAAGATGGTTCGGGTCTCTCTCTCTCTCTCTCTCTCTCTCTCTTAGTGTACACATCCCGTTTAACAAGGTAATCCTCGTAATTTGTATATCCAAGCGCATACTTATCGCGGCTTTGTTGTAAGTAAATTTTCCGCTCTCTTGCTGAGAAAAAATTCACGCGAACAACAGTTTTAAATCCCTCTTCAATAGCCCACGACCACCACGGAAGCCTGACCCTATATACGTACATATCTTTATTTTTCCGCGTAAACTTTCTTATATTCACACAATTGTTTCCTTCGACCGCCCAAAGTGCAGTCTCACCACAAAATCCTTCTTCAATAGCCCACGACCACCACGGAAGCCTGACCCTATATACGTACATACCTTTATTTTTCCGCGTAAACTTTCTTATAATCACACAATTATTTCCTTCGACCGCCCAAAGTGCCGTCTCACCACAAAACGTGCGCCCAGTGTTCTTCCTCATCGCCCCGCAGCGACTCTTCATGGGGAGGGAGGAGATCGGACTGTAAATTGTACGTTGTGTGTTAAGGCGTGCGAGGATAACAAGATCGCTGAACTAGAGAATATGATTACAAAACTTTCACAACAGGTCACAACTTCAAAAAGCGTGTATTTTGCTAGCTCCTCCTCCTCCTATCTGCTTCTCCTGCTCCTTCTCCTCCTGCTGCTGTTTCTCCCCCTCCTCCTCCTGCTCCTCTCCCTCCTCTTCCTGCTCTACCTCCTGCATTCTCTAGCGTTCCTATATAAACACACACACTCTCTCTCTCTCTCTCTCTCTCTCTCTCTCTCTCTCTCTCTCTCTCTCTCTCTCTCTCTCTCTCTCTCTCTCTTTTTTCCTTCCCTTCACTCTCTGTACATCTCTCTCTCTCCCTCCGCCTTCCAGTCTTATTTTACTCCCATGTTTTAACCTTTCAAATCTTCACAATCTTCTCTTTTTTTCCCACTTCTCTCCATTCCATCCTTTGTCCTTCATTTCTTTCTCTATTATACTTCTTTCTTTCTTTCCTTCCCTTCATTCTTTCTTCCTTCACATTTGTCTACCTTTTGCTCACTATCCTCCCTTCCTTCATTCCTTTTTCCCTTCCTTCATTCACCTATATCTCCCTCTTTCACTATCCTCCCTTCCGCCCTTCCTTCCTTCTCTTCCCCTTTCCTTCATTCACATATAGCTATCCCTCATTCACTGTCCTCCCTTCCTTCCTTCCCTTCTCCCTTCCTTCATTCACCTATATCTATCCCTCTTTCACTATCTTCCCTTCCGTCCTTCCTTCCTTCTCTCCCCCTTTCCTTCATTCAAATACAGCTATCCCTCATTCACTGTCCTCCCTTCCTTCCTTCCCTTCTCCCTTCCATCATCCACACATAGCTGTCCCTCGTCCACTATCCTCCCTTCCTCCCTTCCTTCCCTCTTGTCAAATATGCCCTGTTGCCAGCCAGCCAGCAATACCTTTCACGTATAATCATCATCCTGTTTCATCCCTTTGAATGTGCAATCCTTGGGGGGCAGAGGCGAGGGTCACTACGAATGGTTTTCACTGTGATGGCCGCGGCGATATTAAATTTGAATATTCAGGACGAGGCAAAGGCACCATAGGGAGTACTGGGGCATTAGCTTCCGGGGAAAATATTCAAAGGCGAGGGTTTTCTCTCCTTTCTTTTTCCGCTTCCTTTTTTTCCTCCTCAAATAAAGTGTTCTGTAGGAGAGCGAGGAGGCGAAGTATAGCGGGGCGAGAGGAGCTATGGAGCCGATGAAGGAACGAATGATTGATGGCTTCTAAAAGGGACACTGTGGCACTAGCATCGGGGAACAATATTAGAGGCGTTTCCTTTATTTTTTTTACCTCCCGTCGTCTGAATGTTAGAAAAAAGACGGGGACGCAGAGTGAACGAGCGGGGAAATATTGAGTCACTGGGAAGGGAAATGATTGATAGCTGCTCTGAAGAAAATTGTTACATTAGCGCCAGGGAAAAAAATACTAAGGGTGTTATTTTCTTCCTGGTTCCTGTCTAAATGGTAACAAAAAACGGGGGCGCCGAGAAGTGGAGCGAAGAAATATTGAGTCTAAGAGAGCGAGTGACTGATGGCTTCTGTAGGGAATACTAGGATATCGGTTGCTGATGAAGGTGTTCAGAGAGTTATTCTTCTCAAAGCGGACCCGAGGGAAATAGGGAGCAGTGAAAGAGGAGCGTGGAGGCGGGATGTTGATGGGATAATGAGGGGAAAAAATGAGTGAAAGGAGGCCCTGTTTGGGGAATTCTGAGGCATCAACTGGAGGGTAATATTCTGAAATGATGTATAGTTTTTTTATGGAGGGAAGAGGGAAGCGAGGAGAGATGGAGCAGTGAAGAGTAGTGAGTCTAAGAGAAACCGTAATAAAAGAAGTACCTTGGAAGTGCCGGAAAACCAAAGAGAGAGGGAGAGACAAGGTGCAGGGTAATATTCTGAAATGTTATATTGGCTTTATTTGGGGGGAAGACGGAAGATGAGAAAGAGAAAGAGAAAATCAGGAGAAGTCACAAAGAAACTACAATAAGAGATTTTGAGAGAGCCGGAGAACGAAAGGAAGAGGGAAAGACCAGTTGGAGGGTAATACTCACAACGATATATTGAATGTACGAAGGGAAAATGGAAATAATGGGAGCAGAGAAGAGTATTGGGGAGTCTAAGGACCGTATTGCTAAACATCTCGTCGCTTAAGTTCACATATTTGACAAGGCTTTCGCAGGAGTTTGGGACATTTCCAGGATTAGCTATATGGCCCTGGTGGTAGTTCGATCCCTCTTCTGTACCGTGAACCTAAAGAAACACTCATTAGAACCTGATTAACCCCCTCTTTGACCTTTATAAATAGCTGATAAGAAAAGCGAAAATGTCTTATACTACCGACATAAGAGAAACCAAACTAAAAGGAGGACCGTAGGAGTGCCGGAGAAGGAAGGCGAGAGGCAGAGAATGACAGTGATCGGACATAGTTCACGAGGCCAAGGGGAGTGAGAAAAAGACGCACTCACTTCTGCTCCTCCTGCCCCCCCCCCCCCCCCTCCTCCCCCAGACAACGCAGAGGCAATGCTTAGCCCTGAATTATGCCGCGTGTTCACTGCTTATCAAGTCTTAAAGTTGCCCTTGTGGTAGAGAAATGATCCACTACACCGCCGCCGCCACCGTCGCCACCATCACCACTACCGCTGTCATCAACGCCATCGCCACTATACAACCACCCCACGTCCCTATCACCTCTACCGCCCTCCTGCTCCACCACCATCACCACCAGTAGCGCCATCATCAACACCACCACCAGATGTCCCTACCACCTCTGCCATTCTCCTGCGTTGCCCTCACCGCCACCACATATAATTCTGCCTCTCTTCCTCTTCACATCCTCCCCGCTACGCCACACCACACACACACTCGCCCCGACTCCCTCCCTCTCCGTGCCTGCCTCGCCTCCTCCTCCCCCTCCACCTCTTCCTCTTCCTCCATGTCCCCTCTCCCCAAAACACAACCAGATATATATATTCCCGCCGACTTTTTTCCCTAGATTTAAACGTGTATCATTAACTTAGTCGGCGACAGTCCAATTTTTCTCGGCGAATGCCACGCAATTTCCCGCCGCCAAGTTTACGCAGCTGCCTAAATGTCGCTGGAATATTTTTGACAATTTTCCACCTTTTTTTTCCAGCGCCGATAGAGAGAGGGAGAGGACGAGCTGCTCTCCCCTCGTATACAGACAGACAGACGGACAGGCAGACAGTCAAATAAAATGCTCACGTAATGCAGTTGTAAATGTCAGAGGAAATGTATGTTGCGCTTCTCGTTACTGAATTCAAGTTGCCTTTATTTTCTGTTTTAAATCGTGTTCGGCAAAGGAGGCAGACGTGAACATGCTGTCATTTCTCTCTACGTGGAACCCGACAGAGCCATTCAGCTATGTGTCTCTAAGGGAGGAATTCATTATAAAGTCTAATTTTCTTTCATACCTAGCATAGCTATTTAAGAGTGGCTGCGCATGTTACGGCGTCTAATTTAAAGCCACGCATAAGAATAATACAGAATAAGCTCTCATCTATATGCCCAGCTTTCATCCTCCGCAGTTTTTGTGCGTTCTCGTCAAGGACCGGAAATTTTTATCTAAATCGTCATTTCTGGTTGCAGTTTAGGTTATGAGAGCAAGATAAAAGCAAGTCCTGTCCTGAACGCTCTCTTAACTCCTCCACAAGTGCCACTGCGCTCTTATAAAGGTAAAAATTGTCCCGCACGTCCCGCTCTTCCCTCCTTCCGCGTTACCTCCAGCGTGAGAAACGGCATCAGTTCTCTTCCGCACACCATCTCTAAGCCTTCCCGTGGTGCCCTCCCCTGCTGCCGCTTGGTCTTGACGCAGAGCACGCTTAGTGGCGCTGCTCCTTCTTCAATCTCTCTCTCTCACACACACACACACACACACACACACACACACACACACACACACAGAGTTCGCTGCCCTTCCCCCCATCACTATATTAGTCTTATCGCAATTTCTGTCAAAGACTTCCACCACGATGATAATAGGAGCCTCATAGTATAATAATGTTATTGAAGAGACTAACAAAATAGTAGGTAAACAAATATATAGAAAGTAGTAGTAGTAGTAGTAGTAGTAGTAGTAGTAGTAGTAGCACAGCAGCCACAAGTAGCGTCACTCATCCACCTTCTGTAGCCATTAAAACTTTTACCGCAACGTCAGTCGCCTCTAGTCTCCAGGATGTACCTTCTTTGGGTCTTAGTAAGATTATAACTATGGTAAACACACAGTGGCGCCAAGGAAGAGGGGAAGCCTATATCCTCCTCTTAAAGCAGCGCACAGCATCCATCTTCTCCCCTCCCCTCATCTTCGCCTCGTCCTGTCTTTCTCCGTCTCGCCAAACTTGGGCCGTCCGTGAGGCACAAAAACACGCCTCGCCCTCTCTCGAGCCCCGCGTTGATGTGATACCATGGACGTGAGGGCGTGTACTAATCCATACATCCACGCCCCGCCCCTCCATCTTGTCCCCTGCCGTCCAAGTCTTCTTTCGGTTCATGTAAGGCTAAGAAATGGGAGAAGTAGAGAAGGATGTTTGGGAATACAAGAATTAAGGATCCTGGATAAACGACATGGAGGGCGTCTGCTAATCCATACATCTACGCCCCGCCCCTTCTTCTTGCCCCTGCTATCCAAGTTTTCTTTCAGTTCATGTAAGGCTAAGAAAAAGAAAGAGCAGGGAAAGATGGGGAATTCAAGATTAAAGGATGCTGGATAAACGACAACCAGGGCGTCTCCAAATCCATACATGCACCTCCCCGCCCCTCCATCTTGCCCCCTGCTATCCAAGTCTTCTTTCAGTTCATGTAAGGCTAAATAAAAGGAAGAGTGGGAAAAGATGTTGGGGAGTACAAGGAAACGGAGGCTGGGTAAACGGCATGGTAGAGTGACAGACAAAAAAACAAAAAGGAAATGGGTGAGAAGGGAGAATGAAGAAAATGGAAAAACAGGAAAAGTGAGGAGAATGAAATACGATCTGAGAGGAAGACTAGGGGAAAAGAAAGAGAAGGATGAGGGAGGATTAGTTAAGAGAGTAATATTTGAGAATAAGCCGAAGGAAGGAGAGAGAGAGATAAGGACACGGAAGAAAAACAAACGGCAAAATAAGAGGAAAAGAGACGTCTGACGGAAGGAATAGAAAATGAGAAGAAAAAGGAGCGGGAAAGCGATGTAAATGAAATATAAATGACGCAGAAAATAAGAGAAGGTGGGAGGAGTGGGAGAGAAGAGGGGTGGAGGAAAGACATGGAGAAGGAGAGACGAGAGGAGAAGTGGAGGAAAGACATGGAGAAGGAGAGACGAGAGGAGAAGTGGAGGAAAGACATGGAGAAGGAGAGACGAGAGGAGAAGTGGAGGAAAGACATGGAGAAGGAGAGACGAGAGGAGAAGTGGAGGAAAGACATGGAGAAGGAGAGACGAGAGGAGAAGTGGAGGAAAGACATGGAGAAGGAAGGGAAAAATGAAGGTCTGTTTTGGGTCCAGATCTAGTCAACCATGAGTGTGTATATACAAAAGAATGGCGACTTGGCGAAATTTGAAATGGTGTGTGTGTGTGGGGGGGGGGGGTGAGAGGGAGGAGAGAGATATGTGTGGGGGGGGGGAGGGGGAAGGCGAGGGTTGTGTGTGTGAGGGGGAGGGGAGGGATATGTGTAGGGGGGAGGGTAGGGATGGATGTAGGGGGGAAGGGGAGGTGTGTGTGTGTGTGTGTGTGTGTGTGTGTGTGTGTGTGTGTGTGTGTGTGTGTTTATGAGAGAGAGAGAGAGAGACTGAGACTTTAGAGGGGGGGGTCGTGGTAGGGAAAGCAAAGTCATAAATCGCATTATTTGCCTCTGAATTAAGGTAAACTTTGCTTATTTTATATATGAGCGTAAAGTTTCGGGATTTTCATTAATTCAGCCTGATAACTTCACAGGTAAAAACTAATTTATTGGGGCGACTCACCTGTCGAGAAGTTGCTGCATTACGCACCATCCACTGACACGATATATGTATATATATATATATATATATATATATATATATATATATATATATATATATATATATATATATATATATATATATATATATATATATATATATTTTTTTTTTTATTTTTTTTTATAGAAGTCTGATATATTGTTCGTTACTGACTTGACGTCACATCGTATGTCATTCTCCTCACTTTTCCTATTTTCTACTTTCCTCCTCTTCCATCTACTTTTTTATTACTTTTTCGCCAGATTATTAATATTTATTAAGAATTATGTGGCTAGTTTTGCTTTTTATTTCCAAATCTGGGGCGGCGATAGTCAGAAGTGTTGGATTTTCATAAAGTCAACATACTACAAACTCGGTCGTAAAAAATGATATACGAAAATCTACAAAACCTCACCCTGAGAAACGGGTCAAAAAGGACAAATCAGCCACATTATTGTTACTAAAGACTAACACGACATTTGAAAAAGCAGGCGTTTGCCTCTTACTCTGCTATTACGTTCACCCAGCCTTCTATTTTCTTGTATTCCCCATCCCTTCCTGCTCTTCATTACGAGTGAAATTTATTGGCTAAAATCGCCACTATAAAAATTGCCTGCGCCATGACGGGCTTCGGTCTACCGCTAGGCCCCTGAAGAAAGCCTACCGGCGCTATAGGCGAACACGTAAAAAAAAAAAAAAGAGAGAAGACTACAAGCTCTTTACCTACCAGGTAACCACATAATATCTTCCTATATTTAATAGTGTCGTGCATGTTTATTTAGAGGATGTTGTGTATTTGGAGGAGGTTTTCGGTGTGGTTTGTTTTTGTTTTTATTTGTCTATTTGTTAGCACTGTTACGCAAGAACTACTGGCCCGCTTTCTATGAAATGGTGGGAAAGCGGAGAGCGGGCCGAGAAAGAGCCTATTCAATTTTGAGAAAATCCCGATAAATAGTAATCGAGTGATTGAGAGTAAGGATGAAACTAACGACCAACGTAGGGGTGACCCGGCCCCTATCCGGTAAAATCCAATACAATAAGAGTGATTAAATGATTGAGGCCAATTGTTTATCTGTTGTCTGCTGGGTTTTTTTTTTCAGAATTATTTAAAATCTACCGGCCAAATGTTCTTAAAATTGGCGGTAAGGCTTAGCGAGACTGGACGGCTTATCTTTGACATACGAGTAGGTTTGTATTCTCCGAACACTCGCGTTGTTTATATTGATCCTTACTGACAAATCTACAACAATCCACTATTCGTTATCACACATACTAAATATTCACTTACAAACCGAAAAGATTTTAACCATTGTCATATAAAATTTATTACAAATCAGTTTAAAATAACTGCGCATATGTTTATTATTTCAGTACATGCCGAATCATAACAAAATCATATTCTGCCTGTCTCACAACCGTATATTGTTAATCCTTAATAACTAACCGAATAAAAGTGAATCCAAATCTCAGCTTTGTAACACTTATATAGTCTTTAAATAATATTAATGGGAACGCACAGCTGTTTAGAAATGTGTCCTCTGCGTGTCTTCTTAACAGTCAACAGAGCGGCATTATGTATCACCAGCGCCACTGAGAGACTTCAACTGTGACAGAAAATTGATTCACCTTTAAACGAAATCATATATTTTCAAAATGTTAAAGGTATCCCTGTGTAAATGCAGTTAAGACCATTACCCTTAACGCCTTTTGGTCACTGACTAATGGTGGTCACAAACTGTAAATATGGTGCTATCCATCAGCCTCGTCTGCGAGTGCACACGCCAGGCTGCCTCTCTTTCACTTGTTTGGCGAGTTTCTTTTTTTTTCTCTCCTTTCCGTAGACCATCTAAAAACTTTGCCCCACTTTTACCAGTGTCATAGATAGTGGTGGTAGGAAGAGAACGTGTACTAGCAGTGATGGTGGTTGTGTTAGAACTGTGGGTGCTGTTTGGACTGGTGGTGGTGTTTGATAGAACTGGGCGTGGTGTTGGTATCGGTGGGGGTACAAAAAAATGGTGGTGATATCACCGGTGGTGGTATTGCTTGGAGTGAATAAACGACGGTGATCACGGGATGTTGCCATGACCCAAGTCTTGATTATTGACTCATCCACAGAAGATTGAAAGTGTTCATTATCGTCACTCCCTATCAATATACAGAAAGCAATTGTTTTTTTATCCATTTATTCCTTTTTTATTTTTTGGGGGGGGCGTGATCGAGTGTGTGTGTGTGTGTGTGTGTGTGTGTGTGTGTGTGTGTGTGTGTGTGTGTGTGTGTGTGTGTGTGTGTGTGTGTGTGTGTGTGGCCTGGTGTAGGCCTACGGATACTGCCACGTCGCTCTCCCTTGATCTCTGCTCTCGCTGTAGTGATCAGAGATGACATTTCATATTTAGGGATGGAGGGCGTCGTCTACAATGACTGTCACCAAATTTAAAAACATACTCCCGCCACAAACTTTGCGAGGCTTAATCTTTTTTTTTTTTTTAACCGTCTTGCAATGAGGCCACTAAGCGCTCCACGCCCCCTTAGGCGACTCACACTCACTGAGGTAAGAAAAAATAAGATAAAGCATATAAATGAAGATTGCTAGAAAACAAGACAACGCTTAAATGAAGAAGAAATGCAGAGACGCAGATAATAACGTACAAAAAGAGGAGAGAAAGGAAACGAGAAGATACCCACAATTATTTTACATTTTAGTTGTAATTAATGTAATATTAATTGTTATTTTTCTCTATTTTTTTACTATTAAGGTAATAATCCCTTTTATTTTATCATTTTAATTATTGTTATTACAACGCTGGGAAGGTTACACAGAAACGCACTTTCCCAGGATCTCATTTCGCCCACTCCTATTACCGTTTTTCTTCTTTATCTTTTCTAATCTCTCTCTCTCTCTCTCTCTCTCTCTCTCTCTCTCTCTCTCTCTCTCTCTCTCTCTCTCTCTCTCTCTCTCTCTCTCTCTCTCTCTCTCTCTCTCTCTCTCTCTCTCTCTCTCTCTCTCTCTCTCTCTCTCTCTCTAAATGTGTGTGTGTGTGTGTGTGTGTGTGTGTGTGTGTGTGTAATTCACCACCACCACGGCCTGATCACGTGTTGGGCTCGTAATCGCCAGCAGGTACCCTTCCGACATGAGCAAGTGCTTTTTATCGTCGATCTCTGGGTACTGCCAGGACCTCACAGACCACACCCCCCACCCCCCTTGCTCAAGGGGGGAGAGTAACCACTCCTAGTCAACGGAAATAATTCGTCCTGAGCGGGCTCGACCGTGAAGCCTGGCAGCGCAGCGCTCTACCAGTTGCGCCACGGAATGGTGTCTGTGTGTGTGTGTGTGTGTGTGTGTGTGTGTGTGTGTGTGTAGGGAAGGGGACATTCTATTACCCTAAGCATACCGTCTGCCCATTCTTAGCGCCTGGCGTGGGCGTGACTGTCTGGGCTGGAACACGCTCGGCGAGGGACAAAGGCGACGCCTCGGTGATGGTCTTGTATACGAGAATAGAAGCGTTTTTGAATTTTTAATTAAACGCAAGAGGTGTAAGGAAACGGAAAGAAAGAAAATAATGTATTGTTGATTATGGAAGAAAGGAAGCGAAAACGTAAAATAAATTAGAACTCTGTACCTAAAGCATATTAACACACATACGTAATTATATTCAAATAAAGTCTTTGCCCATCACTGTCTCTCTTGCGTATAGACATTTTCAATCCTTATACTCTCTACGTTGGTGCAAAAAAAAGTAGCTGTAATGTATATTCCCGTGTAACATTATTAGTAGTAATAATGGTATTAATAGTAGTAGCAGTAGCAGTAGTAGTAGTAGTAGTAGTAGTAAAAGTAGTAATGTTAATAGTAGTAGTACTAGTGGTAGTCGTAGGTGGAGGAGGGACAGGGGCAGTAGCGGAAATAACGGCAACAGTGAGTCAGAAACAAAAGGGGAGCATATATGTATTCAGCAACATTTCGACTCCGGTAAAAAATGAAAAGAACGTCCAACTATTACAAACGCGGAAAATGTATAAAAGAAAAGTTATTCATTTAGTTATGCTGAAGCGGGTGTGTTTGAACTGCCAAGAGAGAGGAGAGGAGGGGAGGGAGGGATGGCGAGAGAGAAGGAAAGGGGAAGAGGAATGGAGAGAGGGAAAGAAGAGGGAGGTGGAGACAGACGGACGCGGTCTTTGTCATGGTAATCCCTTCAGGAGCAAAGCCATTATTTGAGTTATGATGGACGTTATTGCAGGACAGGGACGAGGGACCAAAGGAGGGAGGCGAGGGAAGGGAAGGTAGGAGTGGAGGCTAGGCGACGACTCCACCTTGTCAGAAGAGGCTGCTTACCCCTGGTGCGGGTCTGGCCAAGTGGAAGTTGATTTTTTTTTTCTCAACAAAGGAGACAGCTCAAGGGCAAAAAAAGGAAACAATAATAAAAAAAGCCCGCTACTCGCTACTTCTAAAAAAAAAGAATTATTAACATTATCCTACACTATCTTTAATCCCTTCGTACGCACCAAGTGACGTACGATTATTTAGGCGTTCAGGAAATGAATAAAAAATGCCGAAACTGATGACGTTTGACTGGTGACATTGCATTATAGGTCATCATTATCGGTTATATGTTTTGGCTTCCGCAGCTACAAACGTGGACTGCCCTGCCACGATGCCAAACTCTTACGATAAATACACCGCATGTCGTGCACCAAATGACTGAAGTTTTTATTTTATTTGGTGTTTTCTTTCATTCCTTCATGAGTTCCTTAGCCTGCCACTCGGGAAAACAATCGTAATGACTTCCTTAGCCTAGCCCCGGAGGAAGACGATCGTAAAGTAAAAGGAACAACTCTCAAAACAGTAAACAAAAGAAAAGATAAACTGCAATTTGTGTCTGAGGCTGTGTATTATGTGGGCTCACGGCGCCATCAATTGTTGTGACGAGTCTGCCGGGTTGATGTGTTTCCGGAGGCTCAAGGGTCAAGGCTCTCGTGAAGGCAAGGACGAGGAGCAGGAGGAGGAGGAGGAGGAGGAGAAGAAGGTTGTGAGGCGCGGCACTCCAGCCATCGATCTTTGCCCTGCTTGAGGCGATTCACAAACAGACTCTTCACAATGACCCAAAGTTTTCTGGATGTGTTGTCTGTGAATGTTTTACCGTACTGTCTCTCTCTCTCTCTCTCTCTCTCTCTCTCTCTCTCTCTCTCTCTCACACACACACACACACACACACACCATGAAGTCACGTGTTTGTTTCCTCCACTTTTCCTTCTTCTCATGAACAGGTCGTAGCGTGTTTTCCCTGTCATAAGATCGCTAAGTCGCTCTCTTTCTCTCTTGAACAAACAAACGAAGTCGAGGCGGCTGTGGCGTTCCCCGGGATTGGTACTTGCCTATAGAGTGGCGTGGAGGCGTGAGCGGGCGTGGGCGTCATCGTGGCCCTATTACCGTGGCATCCCTCGCCCTTCGTTTGTCTCGCCGGCCGTAGTGCGCTGCCCCGGTTTATTTTCGCGTTTTCCGTGTTTATTTTCATCTTAGTGAAAACGAGTCGGTTTATTTTTTCCATTGTGAGGAAACCTATTTGGGTGTTTCTGCTGACACTTGGGGGGAGAAACGCATTTCCTTTGATAAATGATAATAATTTGTCACTACATATGAAATAAATTAAGAAAATTAAATTGACTAACGGCACTCATAATATGCTATTTACGTAAAAAAAAAAAAAAACAAAAAGACGAGGAACATCATTGCTTCAACGCCTTCTGACACATTCACACTCCGTCCACAGACTGATGGCTACTTGTGTATCTACCGATGTTTATTTGGCATGATGAAGACGAGGAACATCATTGCGCCATCTCCTTCTAACACATTCACACTCCGTCCACAGAAGGGAGGATAATTGTGTATTTACCGATGTTTCTTTGGCATGATCAAGACGAGGAACATTATTGCGCCAACACATCCACACACTCACACTCTGTCTAGCTAAGTGTGTATTTACCGATATTTATTTGGCGGTGGCTGAGTGGTAGCGTGCCGGCGTCGCGTTCGGGAGGTCCAGAAGGGACGTCGGTTCGAATCCTGGCCGGTACACAACTGGGATTTCTCAGTCACCGCCGAGTGGCCACATGCTGCCCTGAAGACCACCTATCAACCCGGACTCTAGATAATCTCTCCAAGGAGAGGCTCAAAGATGAGCTCCGGGGGGCAGTATGAGCCAATGCAAGATGGCGCCACTATGAAACACTCGCCTGCGCCACAACGGGCTGGGCCGACCATCAGGCCCCACCAGTGAGGAAGCCTAATGGCGCAATAGGCTGCGATGTAAAAGAAACATTACTGCGCCAACAACCCAGACGCATCAACACCACAGACCCACCAAACGGAAGGCTAAGTGTGTATTTACCGATGTTTATTCGGCATGATCGATAAGGCGAGCAACATTACCGCGCCAACACATCCAGACGCATCAACACCCCATCCACAGACCCACCAGGCGGAAGGCTAAGTGTTTCCATCTTGCTCCAGCGGTCTCGAGTGACCCGCGAGTCCCCGGGGTATGGGCGAGGGGCTGCCACGAGTCTCTTAAGCTGGGCGGCGTCTGACAAACATTGGCGGCCTGGTAAACACGTCCTGACCCTCCCTTGGCGCCCTCCCTCCCCGGCACTCCACCCTCCCGCCCCTCCCGCCACCCAGTGCCTCCCCTCTCTTCCTTCTCTTCCTCATTCCAGCCTCCCATTTCTTCCTTCTTCTCTCCAGTTCCTCCTTCACGGCATTTCACCCTCCAACTATGCTCCTCTCCTTCCCCCTTACCATTCTTCCTTTCCTCTCCTTCCTTCCTCTCTCCGCCTTTGCTCAGTGCCTCCTTCCCCCACATCCCATTTGCTCCCCTACATCCCCTTCCCAGTTCCTCCTTCCCTCCTCCTCCTAGTTTCACCTTTACTACGCCTATATGTTCCTTCCTCTATCTCTTTTCCAGTTCTTTTTCCGCTTCCAAGTACCATCTTATCCGCCGTCCAGTTCCTATTTCCCTTCGGCTTCCATTTCCTTCTCCTCATTCCTAGTTCCTCTTTTCCTTCTTCCAGTTCTTCCTCTCATTTTTCCAGTTATTCTTCCTTCCCAGTTCCTTCTTCCCTTCTCCGAGTTCCTCTTTTTCCTTCGCCTTTCGTTTCCTTTTTCATTCTGGTTCCCGTTTTCCTTTTTTTTCAGTTCCTCCTTTCTTCGTCCTTCGCCTTTCATTTCCTTTTTCATTCTAGTTCCCGTTTTCCTTTTTTTTCAGTTCCTCCTTTCTTCTTCCTTCTCCTTCCTCCTAGTTCATATTTCCCTCTATTGTTTCCTTTCTCCCAGTTTCTCCTTTCATCTTCCTGTTTCTCCTTCATCTTCCAATTCCTCCTCGCGTCCCAGTTTCACCTCCTTCCCAATTCCTCCTTCTCGCTTCCTAGTTCCTCCTTCACGCCTCCCAGTTCCTCATTCCCGCCGCCGCCCTCCGCTTACTGCCGCCCAGACTCCGCATCCACCGGCCCCTTCAGGCTCGTCACTCCCCTCGTCTTGCTTCCCTCTTGTCACTGGTCGAAGGAGAGGAGGATACGATACTTCCTTGTTACATGTTTTTGCTCCTGCTTTCACATTTTTTTGGGGGTCCGTTTCCTCCTCCCTCTCCTCCTTCTCCTCCTTCACCTTCTCATTATTTTTTTCTTCTTTTTTCGTCTCCTAACTCCTCCTCTTTCTTCTCGTCCTCCTCGTTGTGCCCCTCCTATAAATCCTTTTTTATCCGTTTTCCTCCTCCTCCTCCTCCTCCTCTTCTTTGTTTCTCTTCGTCTCCAAACTTTTTTCTCTTCTTTTTTCGTCTCCAAACTCCTCCTTCTTTCTTCTCGTCTTCGTCGTTTTGCCCCTCTTTTACACTTTTTTTTTCTCCGTTTTCCTCCTCCTCTTCCTCCTCCTCCTCCTCCTCCTCCTCCTCCTCGTCTCCACCTTCTCTTTTTTTTCTCTTCGTGTCCAGTCTCCTACTCTTTCTTCTCGTCGGCGTTGTTCCCCTCCTCCTCCTCCTCCTCCTCCTCCTCTTCCTCCTCTCCATCTTCACCACCACAGCGTTGATCCATCTCTCCCTCACCCCAATTCTTCTCTCCAGTCAATTTATTCGTTGTCTCGCTCGAGTTTCCTTCCCTTATTTTAAAATCCCACCCCCCTCAAACTTAGGCTTCTCATTCTTCTTTATATTCATTTCTATCCTTCTGCAAAACTTTCCTCTTTTTCCCCGCGTCTTCCTTTTCCACTCCATCTTTTTTTCTTTTTCTGTAATCTTTTTTTCGTTTTAAGACTTTTTTAAGCTATCCTTTCTTCGTTCGGTTTTGTTCCTTCATCGTATCCTTCTTTCCTGTTGGTTTATCTTTCTTTCTTTCTTCCTTTCCTTTCCTTCTTCTTCCTGCCTGCTTGTTTTTTATCCTTTTTCTTTCAGTTCCTTTCCTCCATTCCCCTCCTTCCTGCATGATCCATTTCACATCCTTCCTTTCTTTCTTCCTTCCTCTTCCTTTCTGTTTGTCCTTCTTCCTGCCTGTTTGCTCTCCTTCCTTCCTTCATCTCTTTCTTCCTTCCTTTCCTTCCTTCCCTCCTTCGTTCCATTCTTCCTTCCTTCCATCCTTCCTTCCTTCCTTCCTTTCTTTCTTTCTTTCTTCCTTCCTTCCTCTCTACCTTCCTTTCTTCCTTCCTTTCTTCCTTTTTTTCCTTTATGCTTTCCATCCTTTCCTCTTTCCTTAATTCCTTCCCTCCTTCCTTCCTTCCTTCATTCATTCCTTCCTTCCTTCCTACTTGCCTTCCTTTCGTTCCTTCCTTTCATCCTTCCTTCCTTCCTCTCTTCCTTCCTTTCTTTCTTTTTTCCTTCATTCTTCCCATCCTCTCCTCTTTCCTTCCTTCCCTCCCTCCCTCCCTCCTTTCATCCTTCCTTTCCTTCTTCTTACCTTCCTTCCTTCTTCTCTACCTTCTTCTCTTCCTTCCTTTCTTCCTTTTTTCCTTTATTCTTTCCATTCTTTCCTTCCTTCCTTCCTTCCCTCCCTTCCTTCCTTTATTCCTTTCTTTCTTCCTTCCTTCCTTCCTTCCTTCCTTTTTTCCTTTTTTCCTTCCTTTCCTCTTTCCTTTCCCCTTCCTTCTTTCCTTCCTTCCCGCTTTCCCTCCCTTCCTTCCTTCCCTCCTACTTGCCTTCCTTATGTTCCTTCCTTTGATATGTGTGCTTCGCCTTCGCCTCGTTTGCCTCTTCACGCCCCTTCATTGCGTTTTCAAGTGCTTCCTTCCCTCCATTCCCTCTTCCTCCTTTGGCTCTCTGTTCCGCATCCCTGAGCTCCCTTTGCTCTCTACAAGCCGTTTCACTTACTTACTTCCTCCTTCACATGACCCATTTCACATCTTTCCTTCTTTCCATCTCTCCTTCCTTCCTGCTTGCGTATTTCATGTTTTATTTTGTCCTTCCTCATCTTCCTACTACTTTAACTTTATCATCTCAGTCAATATTCTTCCCTTTTTTCATCCCTTTTGCTACTCTGCCTCCTTTTTTCTCTCTCTTCTTCCTACGCCTCCTCCTCCTCCTCCTCCTCCTTCGACGATCGCATCTCACGTCTTTCAGCCTCCTCCGTCTCCTGTTTCACTTTCTTCCTCCCACGCATGACCCATTTCATATTCTTCCTTCCTTCATTCATTCATTCATTCATTCATTCATTCATTCATTCCTTTCTTCCTTCCTTCCTTATCCTGTACATACTTCGTAATGATTTTTTTGAAGCGCTTGTTATCTACTTTCCTCTCTTTCTACTTTAACTTTTATCATCTCGCATATGCTCGTCCATTCTTTCATCCCTTTTCCGCCTTTTCGTCCTCTTGTTTCTCTTCCCGCCACTTCGTACTATTCTTCCCCCCCTTCCTCCTCCTCCTTCTCCTCCTTCTTCGACCTTCTTATCCCGTGTCCCTCAGTTTTCTTCGTTTCACTTTCCACTTCCTTCTACGCATGATCCATTTCACATCCTTCCTTCCTTCCTTCCTCCCTTCCTTCCGTGCGTGCTCCATATTTTTTTTTTCTGAAGTGTTTGCTTTCTCCTTTCCATTCTTCTACTTTATCATCCAGCTCATTTTCCTTCCATTCTCATTTTTTGCTCTTCCACCATCCTCTGCCACCTCTTCTCCTCCTCCTCCTCCCCCTCCTCCCCCTTCTCCTCCTCCTTCGACCTCCTCATCCCGTCTCTTTCAGCTTTCTTCATTTCCCTCAAGTTATTCTCAGCCTCCCGGAAAGACTTGGCCGCGTGGGGGAGTTTCTGATTTAGTCGTGTGAAGAAAGTTTCCCTGATTAATCGCATTTTACTTTACACCTCAAAGAAATTGGAAGTCGGTCCACAGGTTGAGAGAGAGAGAGAGAGAGAGAGAGAGAGAGAGAGAGAGAGAGAGAGAGAGAGAACCAGACAAATAGACACAGACAGACAGACAGACAGATAGACAGACACAGACAGACATAAAGAAAACGAAGATAAAAGAGAAGGGCCGAAAATTAAAGAGGAGGAAGAGAAAGAAAAGTAATGTTCTTCGTTACGTATGATAATTAGTCTGTTTAAAATCATCATGCAGAAAAGAAGAAGAATGTTTTCTTTTCCAAACATAAAATTTTCAAGGAGGAGGAATTCTTGCGATGGAAGTTGAGCGTCCTGAAGTTTGTCTCTGTCTCACCGCGCCGCCGCGACTCCGTCAGGCGAACAGGGAAAGTTTGAATCCCCGGGGACGTGGGTTTGGTGATTACTATTTTATTATTATTGTTGTCATTATAATTATTGTCATTATCATCATCATCATCATTATCACACTACAATTACTTCCCTCAGCAGTAATATCCTTGTAGCAGTAGAAGTTAGGCTTCCCCGCGATCGTTTTCACTAGAATACGTTGTACAAGGCATTATGCGTTTTCTGCCATGCATTTAAATGACCGTATGAAACAATTCGAGCACATGCAATCCAGGCACGTAATAACTCTAAACATTGCATTTATTATCTCATCTGAAGGACTGTCAAAAGGCACTGTTTTTGCCTGAATGTTTGTGTGTATATACGTGTGTGTGTGTGTGTGTGTGTGTGTGTGTGCGTCTGTGTGTGTGTGTGCGTTCTTTAGATGTAAATGGAACTGCATTGAAGAAGCTGGTCCCACAATAATGATGGAAAATAATAATAATAATAATAATAATAATAATAATAATAATAATAATAATAATAATAATAATAATAATAATAATAATAATAATAATAATAATAATAATAATAATAATAATATATTTTTTATTATAATTAACATAATTATTATTATTATTATTATTATGTGTGTGTGTGTGTGTGTGTGTGTGTGTGTGTGTGTGTGTGTGTATCATTATGTATGTTGTTATTGTTGTTGTTGTTATTATTATAATCATGATCGTCATTATCATTACCATCGAAAACGTCAACAACTACAGCAACAACATAGAGTCGTGAGATCGCCTTTCATCGCACCTTGCCCTCGCCTTTTTTCAAACACTTTTTTGTCATGTTCACGTGGTAAAAGTGGAGCCCAGGTAATTAATGAAGCTAATTTGCACCTGCGTCCCTCCTTTGAAGAATTACTACTTAATAAAATCAGCCGCTCAGTCAGCCGCTTTTGGTGTTTGAGAAAAGTCTGATGTCAAAATGTTGCCCTGAAGAGGAAGCGATAAAATTCCAGATTACGTTTTATTTTTAAGTTTACCAATCAGAGACAGTCGCACAGCACTCACCTTTATGTGGGCGAAAAAGGTGAGAAATGAGAGCGAAGGTGAGAGCGGGTGAGTAGGGGAGGAAACAAAAAAACAACAGCGTGACAAAGACGATTAACACGGAAATGACTTAAAAACGTAGCCGAGAGCAAAATAATGTTATAACGTTAATGAATACGGTTCCAGCATTCACTGTGAAACGAAAGCGCTAAAGAAAGGACGACAAAAAATAATAGGAATAGGAGACAGGAAAGAGATAATTATAATATGAAGAGAGACAATGGCAGAAATTTTGTAGTATAATAATATAAACTCGAGAGAGAGACACCGACCCCCTTCCCACATCACCCCCCACCTCACCCCTCACCCTCCCACACACATAGCTACTGTGTGTGTGTGTGTGTTTGTACGTTTCTGGGTATCTTATACACGGCAAGCGTCTTTCTCCCTTAATGACCAAAGTTTCTCATTTTTTTCCCCCTCGCCCCACCAGACACCTTTTTCTTGCGCCGCGTCGAGAGGGATCTAATTACCCGTACGAGTGTGTGTGAGCGGCGGCGGTATTGAGACTCTTCCCTTCCGTCCTTTTTCCCAGCCATCGCATTTGTATGTCACTCCCTATTGCTCTCTCATTTCCATTTCCATTTTCTTCCTTTTCCTCTTAACTTTTCTACTTTCCTCCTCCTCCACCTCCTCCTCCTCCTCCGTCTCCTCTTCCTCCGCTTTTGTATGTGTCTCCCTATTGCTCTCTCATCTCCATTTTCTTATTAATTCTTCCTTTTCCCCATTAACTTTTCTGTCTCTCTCCTCCTCCTTCTGTTCCTTCTCCTCCAACTCCGTCTCCTCTTCCTTTGGTTTTGTATGTATCTCCCAATTGTTTTCTCATTTTCATCTCATTTTCTTCCTCTCTTCTTCTCCTCCTCTTCCTCCTCCTGCTGCTCTTTCCACTCTTCCTCTTAGCTTTTTCTACCCTTCCTCCATCTCCTTCTGTTCTTTCTCCTCTTCCTCTGGTTCTGTGTGTATCTTTTTACTAATTATATCATTTGTATTTCATCTTCCTCTTTCCCCTTTACTTTCCTACCTCTCTCCTCCTCCTCCTCCTGCTTCTCCTCTTCCTTCTCCTTCTCTTTTTTTCCTCCTCTTTATCCTTCTCAACTACCTTCTCCTCTTCCACCCCTTTCTTTTATCTTACCTCTCTCCATGTCTGCTTCCTATTCCTTCCATTGCCCCTCCTCTCCTCCTCCTCCTCCTCCTCTTCTTACTCTTCTTCTTACTCTTCCTATTATCTTCCTTCTTTTGATTTCCACTTCTTCCTTCCATTCTCCCTCCTCTCCTCCTCTTCCACTTTCTCATTCTTCTCTTCTTCCTCCTCTTCTTCCTCCTCCCCTCCAGTCTCCCTCCTCTCCTTCTCTCCCTCCCTTCGTTCCCTCCTCCTTCTCATCTTCCTCTTCCTCTTATCAACCCTCTCTCCATTTCCATACCCTCTCTTCATTTTCACTTCCCCTTCCCTCCATTCTCCTTCCTTCTTCCTTCCTCCTTCTCCTCCTCATTTTCCTCCTCTTCCCATTATCTTCCCTCCCTCCATTTCCTTTCCCCCTTTCATCCATTCTCCCTTCTTTTTCTCCTTTTCTCCCTCCTTTCGTCCCCTACTTCTCCACTCCCTTCCTTTCTGTCTCCCTCCACGCGTGACGAAAAGACATTAACTCATTACACTCCACAGGTAACGCAAAGGTGCGGGGAGAGGGTCATTACCTGTGTTTTAAGGCCAATGATGCTAATTTGAAGCCAAGAAAGGGAGGGAGGTAATTTGGTACATCAGTCGCTGTTTGGCCGAGTCGTTTTTTGCCGGTAATTAGCAGATTAGGAGCAACGGCAAATGAGTTTGTGGAGGCTAAGTAACGAGAAAAGCAGGATGGGGAGTTTTAAAGTGAAATATCTGGTAGTTATGAAAGCTAATAGAACAAAAAATGGAAAGTGGGAACGTAAGCCTGATTTTTTTAAACGTCGTATTAGTCTTTACTAACAATAATGCAGCTGGTTTGTCTTATTGTACCGGGTTTTCAAGGGGTGGTTGTTTTGTTTAAATATTACATCAATTTTTACGACGAAGTTTGTAATATGTCGACTTAACCCTGTGAAGTTCCGTCCCAGAAATGGCACTGAAGAGCAAAATTAGGCACTTGACTGTTGGTAAATAAAATTACGACGTATAAATAACTTGGCAGTATAATATTACCAAAATAAAAGCGAGAAAAATAATTGAAGGAGAGTGCCTGGGAAATGGTTTATTGCAAGACGGTCTTAAAAGTAACAGATAAAAGACAAAGAAAATTAGTAGCTTATAAATTAAAGGATAAGTAGATTACGATTTGTAGGTATAAAGTGCGGTGATGAGGTCGGGGGAGTTAGTAAGAGTGAAAAAAATATGAAAATGAAAGGTAATTATAAAGAATAAAAGTATGGAAAGTGGAGACGTATACGACACCAAATTATAAACAAGAAAATTAAATTAAGATGGATGCCTGGGAAAAGGTTCATTGCAAGACGGTCCTTAAACTAACAGGCAAAAGAGAAAATTGGCAGTTTACAAATTAAAAGAAAAGTAGGAAATAACGGCTGACATGTATAACGTACCATGATAAGTTAATGGAAGTTAGTTAGCGTGAAAAATAAGGAAAACGAAAAGTAATAGTTAAAAGTTGAAAATTAAGACGTTACGTGGTGCCAGGAAGAGAAGAAGACATTGAAACTCGGCAAAGAATGGCAAGGAGGAGATTGAATTCCAAAAGATAGGGCGACGGAAGCAAGTTTGAGCGTCGGATGTGTAAAAGTGATGACAGGGAAGGGCAGTTAGCTATTAAATCCCGGAATAAGTTAAGGGGAGGAGGAACGAGACAAGAGGCTACAAAGGGAAGTTGTAGATCCAATGAATAGTTGATGAGTGAGAAGGAAGATTAAAGTGAACACGAAAATATATGGATAAAAAGCCGCCCAGACGAAAGCGAGGAGAAGCAAAGGAAGGAATGACACAGAAAGGGGCAAGGAAGAGAAGTAAAGGAAGGAATGACACAGAAAGGGACAAGGAAGAGAAGTAAGGGAAGGAATGACACAGAAAGGGACAAGGAAGAGAAGTAAAGGAAGGAATGACACAGAAAGGGACAAGGAAGAGAAGTAAAGGAAGGAATGACACAGAAAGGGACAAGGAAGAGAAGTAAAGGAAGGAATGACACAGAAAGGGTCAAGGAAGAGAAGTAAAGGAAGGAATGACACAGAAAGGGACAAGGAAGAGAAGTAAAGGAAGGAATGACACAGAAAGGGACAAGGAAGAGAAGTAAAGGAAGGAATGACACAGAAAGGGACAAGGAAGAGAAGTAAAGGAAGGAATGACACAGAAAGGGGCAAGGAAGAGAAGTAAAGGAAGGAATGACACAGAAAGGGGCAAGGAAGAGAAGTAAAGGAAGGAATGACACAGAAAGGGACAAGGAAGAGAAGTAAAGGAAGGAATGACACAGAAAGGGACAAGGAAGAGAAGTAAAGGAAGGAATGACAGAAAGGGACAAGGAAGAGAAGTAAAGGAAGGAATGACACAGAAAGGGACAAGGAAGAGAAGTAAAGGAAGGAATGACACAGAAAGGGACAAGGAAGAGAAGTAAAGGAAGGAATGACACAGAAAGGGACAAGGAAGAGAAGTAAAGGAAGGACTTAAACAGAAAGGGACAAGGAATAGAAGTAAAGGAAGCAATGACACAGAAAGGACAAGGAAGAGAAGTAAAGGAAGGAATGACACAGAAAGGGACAAGGAAGAGAAGTAAAGGAAGGAATGACACAGAAAGGGACAAGGAAGAGAAGTAAAGGAAGGAATGACACAGAAAGGGACAAGGAAGAGAAGTAAAGGAAGGAATGACACAGAAAGGGACAAGGAAGAGAAGTAAAGGAAGGAATGACACAGAAAGGGACAAGGAAGAGAAGTAAAGGAAGGAATGACTGAAAGGGACAAGGAAGAGAAGTAAAGGAAGAAATGACACAGAAAGGGACAAGGAAGAGAAGTAAAGGAAGGAATGACACAGAAAGGGGCAAGGAAGAGAAGTAAAGGAAGGAATGACACAGAAAGGGACAAGGAAGAGAAGTAAAGGAAGGAATGACACAGAAAGGGACAAGGAAGAGAAGTAAAGGAAGGAACACAGAAAGGGACAAGGAAGAGAAGTAAAGGAAGGAATGACACAGAAAGGGACAAGGAAGAGAAGTAAAGGAAGGAATGACACAGAAAGGGACAAGGAAGAGAAGTAAAGGAAGGAATGACACAGAAAGGGGCAAGGAAGAGAAGTATGCGGGACAGACTTTCAATGAACTTTTTTTGAAGGACTCGAACAAAGCTAAAATTAAACAGGAGCATACCAAACAAAATGACTGCAAGGAAAATAAAGGGGAAACAGAAAGAGTCAATAAAGCAAAATGTTCATGTAATGTTATGTTAATGTTATGTAAGAATAGTTTGAGATTCAGGATTACGTATGTGTCGAAGCAGATGAACACAAACTTTGGGTCGTATTACAGGACATTTCGTTGTCAAAATACATATATTTGACAAGGCTTTCGTAGGAGTTGTGGGCATTTTCAGCAGTAGTTTTATGACCCTGGTGGTAGTTTGACGTCTCCTCTGTACCATGAACCTGAAGAAACAGCCATTAGAACCCGATTGACCCCCTCTTTTGACCTTTAGAAATAGCTGATATGAAAAGCGAAAGTGTCTTTAAATACCGACTAAGGACACTTGAAGGAAAAAAATATGTATTAAATAGAAAGAAATGCAAGTGATGATACTAAGCGAAATGACTGCTGGAAAAAGGAAGGAATGCAAAAAGGATTAATGAAGCAAAATATTATGAGACAAAAAGAACATGAATAACTAATGTAAAGTAAATGGGAATCCAAGTAATTATCATACGTTTCTGTGTGAAGCCACGAAGAAACTTAAAATTACACGCTGTCGAGATAGGAATTTGCATGAGGTACTTAAAGAAAAAAAAAAGCCACGTCAATTAAGCACCACAAAGAAGCAGAATTAAAACACACAAATCAATATTACGTAGAAAAGGTAAAGGTTTAATTAAATAGACTCGCGTGCGCTTTCACACACTCCCTCACACTCATTCACCCCCCTCACCTATCCCCCTCCCCCCAGCCCTCACCCTCCCCCCCTCCCTCACCCTTCCCCCACCCCTCCCCCTCTCCCCACCCATCACCCTTCCCCCACCCCTCACCCCCAACACAGAAAATGAGAGAGAGAGAGAGAGAGAGAGAGAGAGAGAGAGAGAGAGATTAAGGTAAATGAAAGGACAGAAAAAAAGGAGGAAAGGAGAATTGTGTATCCAGGTAAAGAGGAAAACTTCGTGAAATAGTGGAGGGAAGGAAGGAGGGAGGGAGGAAGAGAGGAAGAGGAGAGAGATATGGAGAAAGAGAGGGAGACTGGAAAGGAGAGAGGAAAGAAGAGAGGAAGAGGAAAGAGGGAGGGGGGAAGGGAGAGAAGGGAGGAAGAGAAGGGGGGAGGGGGGGAATGCGTTGATCTAAGGACGGCAGAGTAAAGGAAAAGTTGAATATAATGAATGATTTGAGGGAGGAGGGAGAGAGAGGAAGGCAGAGAAGGAGGGTTGACAGGCAGGAACCCCATTGCTTGATTAAAAAAAATGCGTGAATTCTACGGAAAATACCAGAAAATAATTTATATAAAAAAGCAGATTTGCATATGATTTCTTTTACTTCAATTTTCATCATCATTTATCATTACTGTTGTTATTATTATTATTATTGTTGTTATTATTATTATTATTATTATTATTATTATTATTATTATTATTATTATTATTATTATTATTATTATTATTACTATTATTATTATTAATATTATTATCCTCCTCTTCGACCTCCTCCTCCTCCGTTTCCTCCTCCTCCTCCTCCTCCTCCTCCTGGAGAAGGAGGAGGAGGTGGAGGAAACGGAGGAGGAGGAGGACGAAGAGGAGGAGAAGAAGAAGAAGAAGAAGAAGAAGAAGAAGAAGAAGAAGACGAAGAAGAAGAAAAAGAAAAAGAAAAAGAAGAAGAAGAAAAAGAAGAAGAGGAGGAGGAGGAGGAGGAGGAGGAGGAAGAGGAGGAGGAGGAGGAGGGGGAAAAATCGAAAAGGAAAAGAAAATATTGTTGTTAGTAGTGGTAATAGTAGTAATGATGATGATGGAGGAGGAGGAGGAAGTGGAGAAGGAGGACTTCCTCCTCCTCCTCCATCATCATCATTACTACTATTACCACTACTAACAACAGCACCAGAACGCCAGGTAACTACTCCCTAATTATCAGTGCATTTAACCTTTTTATTCTGAACGAACTAAAAGTTTTGAATTTCCTTAAGTGAGGACCTCCACTGTTTGGCAGAAGAGAGACTGACTGACAGATTGACGGACGGACGCACGGACTCCTGGACAAAGGATGGACCAGACAGACAGGTTGACACTCAGAAAGGTGAACAGAGGCGGCAGGCAGACGTGGAGGTGACGGGTCATACGCATGCGTGCTACTCCTTATGTAATGTATGTGCGCCATGATTAATATAAGCATCTATTAGTCGGCTATACGCAAGGATACATGGCTGGAAAGTTCAAATACACAAACACACATGCACGTTTCTCTACTTCTCACTTATTAATGGGAAACGGGCTTGGAACTCAAATATATTGAAAGAAAATTTGCTTCTTTATTCGACAAATCATTACTCATCGGTATCTTTTAAATAATTAATTCCCGTGTAACGTGAATTCCTTTATATAGAAAAAAAACATCATGAGAATCGGTTTTAATATTATATTCATACTGTTCGATTAGAAGATAAACTCGGTACGCAAATAGAAAGGCTACAAAAACACTTCCAAGAAAACATATAAACAGACGCTGACGGAAAGGATACCGTTGGGATAGACGGGTAAGTTGACGGAGCGGCGCGGAGACAGGCGTTCACATTGACAGACGGAGTGGCGCTGTATTAATAGTAGTTACAGGGAATGACGCCGCGTCCCCAGTGTTAGCAGGAAGGGTTAGCATAAATACATATTCAGCGGGTTACGAAGAGCTGTGTTAAACTGCTTGGTGCCCGGCATGTGTTCCTTCTACAGACAAAGCTGTGTGTGTGTGTGTGTGTGTATGTGTGTGTGTGTGTGTGTGTGTCCCTCGAACCATCACAGCCTTGCACAAACACACACACACACACACAAAGAGACAAACAGATGAGCAATTAAACGCGCTCCTGTGTGTGTGTGTGTGTGTGTGTGTGTGTGTGTGTGTGTGTGTGTGTGTGTGTATGTGTGTGTGTGTGTGTGTGTGTGTGTGTGTGTGTGTGATTGTCGCCAATTACGTAGTATCCAAAAAAGCATAAAAAAATCAAATGCAGAGAGAGAGAGAGAGAGAAAGGAATAGTGTGTGAGATAGAGCAAAGAGGGCGGGAGGGTTGGTGTTTTTTGGTAATTAATGAATTGCTTTGTTTTGAACATTCTCTCTCTCTCTCTCTCTCTCTCTCTCTCTCTCTCTCTCTCTCTCTCTCTCTCTCTCTCTCTCTCTCTCTCTCTCTCCTCTCTCTCTCACTCTTCATTATCCCACTCCCTCACATACTTAATTACCGGAGCCTCATTTGCCCTCTCCCTCTCTTCCTCCATTCACTTCTTTACCCCTCTCCCTCACTCTCTCTCTTTCTATCCGTCCATCTCTTCCCTGTGTCCTTTTCTCTCTTTCTCTTTTTATTTCCCTTTGTCCTTTTTGCCTCTGTCTTCCAATCACTCTTCATCTATTTTTTCTCTTTCCTTTTCTTGCCACTCTCGTTTTCCTCCTTTTCCTCCTCTCTCCTTACCTCTTTTTTTCCTCTTCCAGTACCTCTTAAATCTTCTCTTTTTTTGTACGTTATTCAAGTCTTCTCATTTCCCTAAGTGTTTTCCTTTTTCTCTCCGTTTCTATTTTGCACATGTTTTTCCAATCTCTTCTATATTTTCTCTACTACTTCCTTGACCATCGCACTATTCGTTAAACTCATGATTTGTTACCCTTTTCCACTTATCCGTTGTTATATTTCTTCTCTTCCTTCGGTCTCTCACTCTCCTGCATTATCCTTTTATCTCCCATCCATTCCGTCCTGCCCTTTCTCCTCTTCCTCCTCATCCGCATCCTTCACCTTCTTCTTATTTCTTCTGTATTCTTCTTTTATCTCCCTTGTATTTCTTTCTACCTTCCTCCCAGTTCCGGCTCCTTTTCCTCCTCCTCCTCCTCCTCCTTTTCCTCATCCTCTACATCCTTCTCCTGTTATTATCCATTCAAGCTTTGTATTTAATTACCTTTTTTTTATCCTATACACATCAAAGAGTAGCGGTGGTCGGTCTTTTTTATTATCTTGTCTTAATATGATTTTTACTGTATATATTATAGAACATTTTATTATTTTATTCCCTTGATATTAATCTTCTGTTTGTTTTCGGGAAATATAAGGGTTTGTTGATGGTGTATTTATTGTGTGTTTGTGTGTTTGTTTTTGAGTGAGGACACACACACACACACACACACACACACACACACACACACACACACACACACACACACACACACACACACACACACACACACACACACACACACACACACACACACACACCTTTCTTTGTCTCGCCCTCCAGCCAATATAACAATAGTTCGCATCGATATTTCTTTTTTTCTCTTTCTCTTTCTTTGTTTGGCTTCTTTGCGGTGAGTCATTGTCGTTCCTTATAAGACCTCGTAGTTTATCGCTTGTTATACTTCCTCATTTTTTTCTTCTGTTCCAAGATTCAAAGATAAGAAAAAAATTAGCAAAATTATTGAAAGAAAAAACGGGAGTGGAGCAGCTTCGCAATTCCTCGTCTCTTAATCAAGGCACGTCTTTTTTTCTTTTTTTTTTTCTTTCGCCTCTTCTTATTTTTCTCTCCCCGTGATATTAAATGATGAACCTCCCGCCGACTCACTCTACCGTCTGACCCCACTAAGTCGTACTCACTCACTCTTAAGCTTCTTCCCCCTCCCCTCCTCTTCCTCCTCCCCCACCTCTTCCTCCTCTCATTTACTCTCTCTCTCTCTCTCTCTCTCTCTCTCTCTCTCTCTCTCTCTCTCTCTCTCTCTCTCTCTCTCTCTCTCTCTCTCTCTCTCTCTCTCTCTCTCTCTCTCTCTCTCTCTCTCTCTCTCTCTCTCTCTCTCTCATCTATTTGCTTGTCCTCATCAACCTATTTATTCACCACTTAGCTTCCCGACACCACCACCACCACCATCACTACCATCATCTCCACGTCATCACCATCAACCTCATCATACCCTCTTAGCACCTCCTCCACCACCACCACCACCCCCATCATCATCACCACGTCATCATCATCAGCATTAGCATTATCTTCCCATCGACATCATTGACCCCTACTTTAGTCTCGAGGCACCCACCAACATCATCATCATCATCATCATCATTATAGAACAACCACCGTCAGCACCATCACAATCATCTTCATATAGTTGTTCTCATTTTCGTTTATCCTTATCAGTAGTTTCCCGTCACTTTCACCTTCATAACCTCCCCCTCACCACCATCACCATCATCATCATCATTACCATCCACTCCCATCTCAATCTGGTTTTAAGTTCCGTTTGATTTCCTTATACGCTCAATCGCTGTTTCATTATACTTTATTTAGGTAAGAAGTGCTGTTGATTTAGTGAGTGGGAACCAGCGAGAAGTTAACAGGAACAAAGGAACTCCCAGTGCTGTATGTGTGGGTGGGAGAGGGCAAAGAAAATATACAAGACTGAGGTGAAGTTGGCGGAAGTTTCAAATAAAGATCGGAAAGTGAAGGCGAATACGATAAGGGCGCTGGAGGGAAAGACAATGGAAGAAAACAAGGAATAGGATGGTAAGGTAAGAACTGGAGGCTCCGTGTGTGAAGGAGAAACCGGAACGTGATACGATAAGGATGCTGCAGCGGAAAAAAAAAAGAGGAAGAAAAAAGGGAAAAAGACGTTATTTAGACAAGGGCGTGAAAGGAACTCAAACAAGAGGGGGAAATGAGAGAAAATAAGAAGGAAATCAAATCAAAATATAGGAGAGAGAGAGAGAGAGAGAGAGAGAGAGAGAGGAGCTGGAAGGGAGAGAAATGAGAAGAAAAAAAAGGGAGAGAATCAAAATATGCAAAGAAAACTGAAAAAAAATGAAATGGGATAATGGAAAGAGAAATAAAATGAAATGAAATAATAATAGAGCTAAATAATTACAGGTAAACTGAAGTAAAAACGAATAATAGAATGATAAAGAACCAGAACAGATGAAAGGAAAATGATGGAAGCGTCAAGGAGGGAGAGGAGGAGGAGTAAAGGAGAGTAGCAGGCTGGAGATTAGAGCAGATTGGAATGAGTGGATGAGTGAATGGGTGCATGTGTCTAAAAAAAAGAGTGACATGAAGACTGCCGCCAAAGGGAAGGGAGTGTGTGTGTGTGTGCGTGTGTGTATGAGAGAGAGAGAGAGAGAGAGAGAGAGAGAAATAAGCAGGAGACAGGGGGAGGGGGATATGTGGGAAGGTTGGGACGGAGGAGCAGACGATGGAGCTGGGGGTGAGTGTGTGTGTGTGTGTGTGTGTGTGTGTGTGTGTGTGTGTGTGTGTGTGTGTGTGTGTGTGTGTGTCCCGTCATGGGAAATGTGATTAATATAGACGTTTACAGTGGTGGCGATGCTGTTGTAGAGGAGGAACAAGCCAAAGAGGAGGGTAAGAAGGGGAAGGGGGGGAAGAGGAGGAGTTAAATAAGCCCATAAGGAGTATTCAAGAGGCCACTGGGTCTACTCAGAGCACCTCCTGTAAGTCTAACAAAACTAATCACCACATATTCTTCCTGTACATTAATCTGTGAAACATTTCCTTGAAGGTGTCTGTCATAATGACACTCACCCCATGACTGTCAAGCTTGCTCCACTCTTCCATCCCTCTTTTGTTAAACGAGTTGTTGTTTATGTCTGTTGAATTTGGATTTATCTAACTTCACGTAGTAGTATGCGTCCTTCCCTGCTCCCTTACAAGCAGAACCTTATTATAATTATCTGTCTTAAAGCCCTTCATCCATTTATACGCTTCAGTCAACTTCCCTGTTACCCTTCGCCTTTCTGGAGGATGTAAATTTCCACGTTTAAACATATCTTTATATGGCAAGCTTCTGAAAGCAAGAATAATTTTTATTACCCTTCTTTGCACAAATTCTAATATGTTGCAATCAAATCTGCAGTGGTAACACCAAAACTGCTGTTCATAATCAAAATGAAGGCATCTTGGTGCTAAATGTATAACTTGAGGAGAGCCTCAGTGCCTGTTCTGCTTAACCTTGAAATGAAGCCAGATGTGTGCTATTCCTAGACTGAACCTTTTGATTCCTTGGACGGTGATCATGCCTCAATAAGACGTTCAAGTATTTCTCACTGCTAGACATGATTAAGGAAATGTTAGGAAATTAGTGAGTTCTTATTACATGATAACAAAACAACAACAACAAAGGAAAAGAAAAGAAAAAGACGTTAACAGTAGAGGAACATGAAGAAGGAAATAAGTAGAAGAAGCGGAAGCAAGTATGTAGGAGAGGTGGGGGGCTGGGGGGGGGGGGGCACCTACACCATACAAATCAAGGCTCAGGTCGGGAGGATCAGAGGGACTTGGGAACGTGAACTAGCTCCCTGAAGACCCCGAGGAGGAGGAGGAGGAAGAGGAGGAGGAGAAGGAGGAGAAGGAGGAGGTAAGAAAGGGGATGGAAAAGGGAGGAGGCAACCAAGGGTAATTTGCCTCATTAAAATGGGATATCAAATTGTTCGACGTCTGCTTCATATTTCCTTATTTTACGTTTTTCCTTCAATTTTAACTCATGTCAACGTTCACTTGGTATTTTTTCATCCATGTTTGATTTTGTTCTTATGCTGTGTGTGTGTGTGTGTGTGTGTGTGTGTGTGTGTGTGTGTGTGTGTGTGTGTGTGTGTGTGTGTGTGTGTGTGTGTCTCTCTCTCTCTCTCTCTCTCTCTCTCTCTCTCTCTCTCTCTCTCTCTCTCTCTCTCTCTCTCTCTCTCTCTCTCTCTCTCTCTCTCTCTCTCTCTCTCTCTCCCCATTCATCACCCCCCCCCCCCTTCACTCTCCCGTCCACTGTTCAGCCGCTATTAGAAATCTGGGTCACTCATTTGCTTGGTCTCCTTCCTCCTCCTCCTCTTCCTCCTCCTCCTCCTCCTCCTCCTCCTGCTCCTGCTCCTCCTCCCCCTGCTCCTCCTCCTCTTCCGTCTCCTTTTTAACACGGATGACTAATGACCAAAGGAGAGAGAGAGAGAGAGAGAGAGAGAGAGAGAGAGAGAGAGAGAGAGAGAGAGAGAGAGAGAGCAGAACGAGGGAGGAAAGGCAAAGAGAGAATAGAGAAGAGGAAACGAGCACTAGAAGGATAAAGCAGACCGGGATAGACCAGTTCATTCCAAGCCACACCAGACAAGACCAAAAAAGAATATAGAACAGCAGAAGCCGAAAGCAAGAGGGAAAAAATGAAAAGAAGAATGAAGGAAGGGAAGGAAAAAGAGTAGGAAAGAGAAGAGAAGAGATGAGAAAAATCGAAAAGAAGAAAAGAGAAAGAAAAAATGGATAAGGAAGACAAGCGGAAAATAGACCGGAGAAGAGTAGGCCAGGACGGAGAAGGACGCAGAGGAGGAGGAGGAAGAGAGGAGAAGCAGAGGAGAGCCGAGTTAGGAGAAGCCCGGCCCCCGAAGACAGCGTCTGAGTTGGTGGATGATAATAGAAGCTTAATTAATATCTTCCTCCACTAATTGCCAGCCATCAAAGGAGATAACCAGAAGCTGGCTCCCCGCATCCCGCCGGCCTGTTATTATGCTTGACAGTCATCGCTGGTTTGTTAGCGACGTGACGAGGGCTAAGAGGGATCTGCGGGAGGGGCAGGAGGAGGAGGAGACGGAGGATGGGGGGAGGAGACATGGAAACATTGAAATACTGGCAACAGAAAGCCTATTGGCTCATTACGAGGTTGCATGCTCTGGTGATCTAACATGTTCTGCTCTATAGCCACTTCGTGCCTGCTGAGCAGATGAAAGCACTTCGGTATTCAGTTTACTAATGATGCAACGAAATGACGGTCGATTCCATTTTTAAAGGAGCTGATGTCATTCTCATTTACTACTTCTGAAGGAACAATGCTCCAATGCCCGATGACTTGGCTTAACATGAAACTCCTGCCAATGTTTGTAATACATCGCCTCGCTTAAATACGTCAACTGTTATTACTAGATCTTGAGTTGGTTTGCAGCTCAAAGACCTTGAAGTGATCGATTTTTCTAAACTTTTTAGGTACTTGAAAACCTGAATTATATCTCCTTAAGTATGGGATAATTTTCGTACCGCGTCGCTACGGGAGGAGGAGAAGGATTATGGAGGGGAGCTGTTGTGGATGGAAGTGGAGGATTAATAGCATGTGGAGGTGGTGGAAAGTGGAGTAGCAAAATATGATAGCGAAGGACTGGGAGAACGGAAAGGGAGGAGGAGGAGGAGGAGGAGGAGGAGGAGAAGGAGGAGGAGGAGGAGGAGGAGGAGGAGAAGAAGAAGAAGAAGAAGAAGAAGAAGAAGAAGAAGAAGAAAAAGAAGAAAAAGAAGAAGACGAAGACGAAGAAAGAAGAAGAAAGAAGAAAAGAAGAAGAAGAAAAGAAGAAGAAAAAGAAGAAGAAGAAGAAGAAGAAGGAGGAGGCGGAGGCGGCGGCGGCGGCGGAGGCGGAGGAGGAGCAGGAGAGGAGGAGGAAGAGAAAGAGAAGAATAAGGTGAAGAAAGGGTGGCTAAATGAAGAGCGCAGAAAGAAGAATTCAGAGCGGAGGAGTTGGGAGAGAATGGAAAAGGCAGGAAGAGGATGGAGAAGAGGAGGAGGAGGAGACGAGGGGAAGGGAAGGGTAGAGCGAAAGGAGGTTGTGTGCGGACGTTGGCTGGCAAAGGCTGCATTTTAAGACACCATCGCTTCTTACATCAACTATTTCTAAAGGTCAAAGAGGGGATCAATCGGGTTTTCATGAGTGTTTTTTTAAGGTTCATGGCACAGAAGAAGGGTCAAACTACCACCAGGGTCATAAAACTACCCGTGGAAAGGCCTACAGCTCCTACGAAAGCCTTGTCAAATATGTGAACTTGGGCGACGAAATGTCTGATAAAACGACCCACAGTGTGTCTCTTCCTTCGTGATGCTGTGGATAAGAAAGAGAAGAGAAAGAAGAAGTAAAGCATGAGCGTGAACGTATAGAGTGTCCATGATTCAGGCAGCCTTAGCTCATTCTTTAGCGAGACTTTCTATTACAATCCGTGGCTGGAGGGTTTGTGTCGTCATCTCGGTGACGAAAAAAGTAATTAATGTAAAGAATGTAGAATCGTATAATCTTCAAATCATTGGTCGTCAATATATATCTGGTAGTGTTTAACTGCTTGCATTGTTATTATTATTCACTTGTTCAGTAAAAAGAGGCAGATTAAGAATTAGAACAAATCCTAATTCCATGGTGCTTGTAGGGAAGGAAATTTAGAATATCACAAATGAGCAAAGAGTATTATTATTCGAAAGGAGGTAACTGTTTCCTCCTCTTCGAAGGCTGAAACCCCGAGAGGACGAGGAAAAGTCTACAAAGAGTCGCGGTTCTCCCCAGAGCAGCCTCGTGAATAACCTTTAGTGCAGTGCCACCAGCAGCCTCATCACGTGGCGGCGGCGGCGGCGGGCGAGGGCCAATCCCCGCGCCTCACCTGCCCGCCTGCCTGCCGCCCACACCTGGCTACCTGAGGGGCGCGTCCGGACTGACCACAAGACCCCCTTTGACCCTTCCCTTCCCTTCCCTTCCCTTCCCTTTCCTTGATCAACACACACACACAAACAAACAAACACACACACACACACACACACACACACACACACACACACACACACACACACACACACACACCTTGCCCACTTCTGTGCTACACCAAGTTCAGCGGCCATCAAGTTATCTGCATCACCACAAGCTCTCCAACACTTCCTCTCCGCGTGCCTTACGAGTGTGCCATTCCCTCTTACCCTCCTCTTTCCAACCCATCCTGTCTCCAGTAACTCCTCTTTTTCACTTAGTTTCTTCTTTTCTTCCGTTTCTTTTCTACATGTCTTCTTTCATCTTTTTCTCGGTTCGTTCTCCCCTGTTCCCTCTCCATCTCTGTCTCCTCCTCCACCTCTCTTCATCTACTCCTCCCTCTGTTTCTCTCTCCTTCTTCTCTGTATCGTGTTTCTTTCGCCTCCTCCCAGGTTTTTTTTTATCTCTCCAACGCCCCTCCTCCTTCCCTGGCTCTTCTTTTTCTCTTCTTCCCTCCTTTTCTCCTCTTCTTTTCCCCTTTTTTCCTCCCTCTCTCCATCTGTCACTGATTCTCTGATTTCGCCTCATCCCCCTCCCCTCTCTCTCTCTCTCTCTCTGTCTTCAACTCTCCCTGCTTCTTCCTCTTCCTTTCAGCCATCTATTTCTTCATCTTTCACTGCAACTTCCTTTTCCCTTCATTCCACCCTCGCTTCTTCCTCTACGCCTTTCTTTTCACTCCACCTTTCCTCTCCATATCTCCTCTCTTCTTCCTCCTTCCTTCATCCCTTCTTCATCTTTCCTTCTTCCCTTCATCTTTCCCTGTTTTTCCTATTCTCTTCATCCCTCTAGCTCCTCATTTTTTCCTGGTTCTTCTTTCTTATCCTTTTATCTCGACATATGTTCATCTTTTCCTGCTTCTTCCTCTTCACTTCATCCCTCTATCTCTTCACTCTCCATCTTTCTCCACTTCTCTCCCCTTCTTTCCTCATCTTTCCCTGCTCTTCTATGCCTCTCTCCCTCTTTCCCATAATCCCTTTCTCCCTCCATCTTTCCCGACACCCTACCAAGTCATCATTCCTCATCCCCATCTTATCTCCATCTTCCCCTCCGTCTCTCCCTCCCTCCCTTCCTTCTTCCACCTCTCTCTCTCTCCTCTCCCTCCCTCCCATGATGCTTGTATACACTAACATTATTTTCGCCTTGCTTCTCGGCTTCGTCTTTTTTTCTCCTTTTTGTGTGTGGATCGTGAGATTTATGAAGTCTTAGGAGCATCAGGAGAACTGTATCTTCCTCCTGCATGCCAGTGTGCGTGTGTGGCCTGCCTCGGTGTGTATGTTTTTAGGCACACACGCACACACATACACAGATACGTACATATTCCAACCACTTGCATACACGCTCCCATCTCTCACACACCTCTTCCTCTTTAACCTTTTGCTCCTCCTCCTCCTCCTCCTCCTCGAATGGTAATATATCTTCCTTACTCTTCATCTTATCTCCCTCCCGTTTGGAAAAGTTAACCTTGCTCTTACTAACCCACGCTCCCATGACGCTGGATATTTACGAGCTTGCATGATATTCGTATTTGTGTTTCATCCTGGTGGCAAAGACGCACACACACACGCACACACACACACACACACACACACACACACACACACACACACACACACACACACACACATACACGCACCCACACACGCACACGCACGCACAGACGGGATGTTGAACTACCCCGAATGCAGGTGCTGTGTGGTCGGCGAATCAAATTTACATACAGAGTGATGGAAACTGAGGAAACTTGTAATCATTTGGAGTCGTTTTTATGTCTTTCCAACATTTTTCTTCCCTTCGCTGATGACGTTATTTTCCTTTCTGTTTACCCGTCTTCCGTCTCGCTTATTTTCTCTTGTTCTCACGCCTTCGCGGTCTCGTTCCTGCTCTATTGGTCTCTGTTTCTCTCTGTTCTGTCTGCTCTCTCTCTCTCTCTCTCTCTCTCTCTCTCTCTCTCTCTCTCTCTCTCTCTCTCTCTCTCTCTCTCTCTCTCTCTCTCTCTCTCTGTTTCCCGTTCTGTGCCGCGTGCATGAGGGAAGCAACACACACACACACACACACACACACACACACACACACACACACACACACACACACACACACACACACACACACACACACACGCCGCGGTTATTGATCCCTCTTTGACGCCTGTTACTGAGTGTTCCTTCCCCGCGCTTTGCAGACTGGCGTGCTCCGGGGTGACGGGCCTCGGCCTCCTCTCAGCCTCCCTCTCGCTCCATCCCTCATCTCAGCTTGTCGCACGTGAGTCTCGGCCTTATGTTTTGTGTTTGGTATCCTTGCTTTGTTTTGATTTTGAGTTTGGTTATCAGATTCTGTTCTTGATTATCGTGTGTTGGTCTCTTAGTTTTCGTTTTTAGATTGTCGTTTGTTTTTCGTATTTTGGTTTCGTCTTTTTTTGCTCTCATTCGGTCTGCTCCCACCACGCTTGAGTTTCGGCCTTCTGTTTTGTGTTTGATATCCTCGTTTTGTTTAGGTTTTGGATATCGGTAATTGGATCCCGGTTATCGGTCTTCTTGTTACCGTTTTCAGTATTTGCTTTTTTTCTGATTTCGTGTTGTTTCGATAAATATTTGTTTTGAGTGCTGGTGATCCTGTTGGTCGTCTAGTTAGTTTTCGTTTTTAGTTTTTGTCTTTTGTATTTCGTATTCTAGTGTTGGTTTTTTTTTCTAATATCTTTTGAGTGTTGGTTTTAATGCCTTTGTCTTCGAGTTTGGTCATTCATTTATTTGTCTTTAGGTCTTCATTTATCGTGAGAGGTTGGCGCTTTATTCATTTCGACGACGCTAAGGCTGAGAATTACATATACATTTTTTTGTAGTCTCAGCATTCTGAAAAGGTTGTCCTCCGAAATTACAAACTTAGTAAGACCTGGTAATCCTAATACATTATAATCGGCGGTGCTTCTTCCTACTGCAACCATGTTTTCTCTTTAGATGTCTATGAGCTTACACACTTTTCTACTCTATCAAGGCATTTCATTTATTTGGGTTAATGATTTCAGGTGAGTACTTTCTTTTTGGAGTCTTTTGATCTGCATGAGCTTTACCTACCTGCGTGAAGCACCGCAGGCTGTCACAGAACGGGTTAGAAAACTTAGAATAACACTGAATACGATGCTCATCATAACTCTTAGGATGTTATCCGACTTATTTCACTACTTCAATGACCGTTAAACAATACGTAATGCAGTTGTCAGAAAGAGAGACAAAAGGAAATAGAGAGAAATAAATAGATAGTTAGATAGATAGATAGATAGATAGATAGAGAAAGAGAGATATTCTGAGAGAGAGAGAGAGAGAGAGAGAGAGAGAGAGAGAGAGAGAGAGAGAGAGAGAGAGAGAGAGAGAGAGAGAGAGAGAGAGAGAGAGAGAGAGACGTAAAAAAAGTGTTATAAAGCAATGAATCTAAGTATGGTCTGTGTCCCTTATGTGCCGTGCTTAGCAAGAATACTAAGTCGGTGGATTGGGCTTACGAGGGGCAATCATAAAAATCCTCAAAGCCTCTTGCACACTGCGGAATAATAACACGGAAGGACTTTATACAGATTACAAGAGGAAGCAATCAGCGCTGACTCAGACGAAGAGCGCCCTGGGTTCACGGCGAGGCAGAAGGGAAGAGAAAGGGGAGGATATGTGATTGAAAGATGGGTAGGAGATTGAGGAGGAGGAGGAGGAGGAAAGAGGAGGAGGTATACACGGCAGAGGAAGGGGATGCAAACGGGAAGAGTGTGGAAGAGTTTATGGGAAAAGACACTGGAAAAAGAATGATGGGTAGGAGATTGAGGAGGATAGGAAGAGGAGAGAAAAGGATACAAACACATCACAGGAAGAGGAGACAAACGGGAAGAAGACTGAAGAGTTTATGGGAAAATATACTGGAAAAAGAATTATGGGTGGGAGACAGAGGATGATGAGAAGAGGAGAGAAAAGGATACAAACACATCACAGGAAGAGGAGACAAACAGGAAGAGGACGGAAGAGTTTATGGGAAAATATACTGGAAAAAGAATTATGGGTGGGAGACAGAGTAGGATGGAAAGATTACAGAGGAGGAGATATACACTGCACAAGAAGGGGAGGCAAACTGGAAGAGAATGGAAGGTTAAAGAGAAAAGACACTGGAAAAAGAAAGATAGGTTGGAGACACAGGAGGATGGGAAGAGAAAGGAGGAGGAGAGATATACACGTCACAGGAAGGAGAAGCAAGCAGTAAGAGAATGGAAGAATTTATAGGGAAAGACACTGGAAAAAGAAGATGGGTAGGAGACTGAGAAGGATGGGAAGGGAAAACAGCCGGAACAAGGAGACAAACGGGGAGAGATAGAAGAGTTGATAGAAAAAGACATTGAATAAGAAGACAAATAAAGAAAAAATGAACATGATAATCAATACCACAATCTAATTAATATAAGAACTCTCACTCCTCTCATTCTCTCCTAACTCTCACTCACTTGCCATTCCTCATCCCCTCACCCCCTCGTTCCTTGCGGTAGCAGCTTAGGTGGGGAAACTTTTTTATTCTTAAACTTGAAATTTATGAGGAAAGTAAAACAAAGGGAGCCACGAAGAGAGGATACTTGATGGTGGAAGTCTTGGTTGTGGAGATGGGAAGGGGGGGGGGCGGATTAGTGGTGGTGGTGGTGGTGGTGGTGATGAAGGAGACAATCAACAGTTTTCATTGCACATTTTCTCTCTTCCAAACACACACACACACACACACACACACACACACACACACACACACACACACACACACACACACACACACGGCCCGGTAGCTCAGTGGTTAGAGGGTCTGCCTCACAACCAGAAGGACCGGGGCTCGATTCCCCGACCGGGTGAAGATAAGTTGGGTTTATCTTCTTTCACGTGTAGCCCCTGTTCACCTAGCAGTGAGTAGATACGCGACATAAGGCAAGGAGTTGTGACCTCGTTGTCGCGGTGTGTTGTGTGTGAGTGGTCTCAGCCTTACCCAAAGATCGGTCTCTGAGCTCTGAGCTCCTTCCGGAGGGGAATGGCTGGCTGTCTCGAGAGAGACCCGCAGCAGACCCTAGAGGTGAATTACACACACACACACACACAAACACACACACACACACACACACACACACACACACACACACACACACACACACACACACACACATATACACACACACGGGTAAAATAAATAAATGCATGAATAGAACAAGCTCTGCAAGGATTTAGCAACTATCAGGCCGGATTGGGAGTAGTGAGGGAAACACGAAAATCATTGACAAAAAACTCAGAGAGAGAGAGAGAGAGAGAAGGACAAAGGTTAAATATAAAGAGACGAGAACTGCATAAAATAATAGAAGAGAGAGTAAAAGGTTAAATATAAAGAGAAGAAGCGTAGACAACATACGTGAAATAAAAGAAGAAAAAGACAAAAGAAAAAAGAGAGAGAGAGAGAGAGAGAGAGAGAGAGAGAGAGAGAGAGAGAGAATGATCGCCCACTCCAGGGAGGCTGTGAAGCGAAACTGTTGTAAAATCTTCCATTCACGATGCTCCTCTCGTCGCCCTCACTCTCCCTCCTCTTCATCTCCCCTCCTCTTCATCTCCCCTCCTCTTCATCTCCCCTCCTCCCCTCTCCGTGCCCGCCTCTCCCTCCTCTATCTTCATTTATCTCTTTCCCTCCATTTCCTTTCACTTCTCTCCCTCCTCTCCCATCACCGTCTCTCTCTTTCTCTCTCCCGCCGGCTTCACCTCCTCTCTCTTCTCTTTCCTCTCCCTTCATCCGCCTTTTGCTATCCCTTCATCCTTGTTTCTCTCTCTCTTTCTCTTTTCATCCATCCTTCTCACCTCTGTCCTTTGTGGTCTACCCTCTCGTTTTATTCTCCTCTCTTCTTTCCTTTTACCTTCTCTCTTGGTCTTTCTTCTCTTCCTCCTTCTCAAACACCGTCTTCTTCTTCTCCTTCTCCTATTCCAGCTCCAACATTTCTTCCCCTCCTCCTCCTCCTCCTCCTCTTCGAAAGCCAAAAAAAAACGCGAAGGCGAGAACACCAGCAGCTCCACCGTAAGGAAGCACTCAACCCGCGAAACCCCGACTCGAATCACATTAAAGCTTGCTATGTAAACGCTCGTAGCCTACGTAACAAATTTGAAGACTTAGAAGTCCTCGCAGCTTCAAATCATTATCACATCATCGGAGTCACAGAATCTTGGATAGACACTTCAAATAGAGATTTCATTGCGGAATATAGATTACCGGGTTGTACCATTTTTAGTCATGAAAGAGAGAACAGACAGGGTGGAGGCGTTATCTTTTATATCCACAACTCTCTCCATCCATTATCCGTGAAAACAGATATTATAATCAATGTGGACACGGTCTTCATTAAAGTTAAAAGCAAATCTCATAAAATAGTAATTGGACTTACCTACAGACCGCCAGGGCAGACTCTTGATATCGACCACGCATTAAGTGAATTATTATTAGAAACAAGTAGCAGTTGCGAGGCAGTAATTGTTGGGGACTTGAACTTGCCAGTGAAAAGATGGGGTGAACCGTTGAACTGTCATACAGGGCTCGACCTGTACACAAATTTACTAGAAAGTGATTTACATCAACACGTTCAAGAACCGACTCGGGAAATTAATATACTTGACCTTATCTTTTCAACGACAGCTGATCTAGTTAACGAAGTAAATGTTGGTCCAATTTTTAGTTCTAGTGATCACCGAACAATCACATTCAGCATCAATATGAAAGAAAGTAAAGTAACTCCTAGTAAAGAAAAGGTTATCAGAGAGCGCATTTCGTAAGATTCCGATCAATTCTAAATAATTCTGACTGGACTGTAATCTCGGCGGAAACAGATATTGATAAATCTTGGGGGGCCTTCACCACAATATTGAACAATGCCATAAGCATATGCGTACCCTATCGTAACAGACGTTCAGCTTTTAAGAAGAAACCCAAATGGTGGAATAATGAAATTCAAAATAGCCTATCTCTTAAAAAACGCGTATACAGTAGATACATATCAACCCAGAGTGAGGCTGACAAACTAGAGTTTGACAGAATTCGCCGCGAAACCAAGAAATTAATAAAACGAAGCAAGAAAAATCTTGAAGAATATATAGCGGAAAAACAAGTAAATCTAATCCTAATTTTTTTTTAGCTATGTGAATTATAAAAAGTCACTCACTTGTGGTATCGGACCGCTTGATAATGATAATGGTAACCACACGAATGATGAAAATGAAATGGCTACAATCCTAAATAACTTTTTTCGCATCCGTATTTACCGACGAAGATTTTTTATCACCTCAACCGCCGGAGGTTAGAAGAACCGAAAAGATGTTAAGTGGCGTGCTCATCGTAGAAAGTGACATTTTACCCACAATTGAAAAGATTAAAGTAAGCAAAGGTCCTGGTCCAGACAAAATTACCTCTAGGATCTTAAAAGAAATCAAACATCATATTTGTAAACCGCTCCCCATCATATTCAATAAATCTTTAACAGCTGAAAAAGTTCCGTCGGATTGGAAACTAGCAAATGTCACACCAATTTTCAAAAAGGGGGACAAGTCTCATCCAGGAAACTATCGACCAATTAGCCTGACATCGATTGTTTGTAAGTTAATGGAAACTATCATTCGCGACAATATGGCGAAATTCTTCGAAGAAAATAGTATGATAAATAACTCGCAACATGGCTTCCGTAGTAAACGTTCGTGCTTAACTAACTTAGTTGATTTTTTTAATTATATTTTTGAGGTGTTCGATGAAAGCAGATCAGTAGATATCATATATCTGGATTTTCAAAAGGCATTTGATAAGGTCCCCCACCAACGATTGCTCAGCGAACTGTTGGCTGAGCAACATTCGGGTAACATTCACAATTGGCATGTGGACTGGCTCTCTGGGCGAAAACAGAGAGTAGTTCTAAATGGTGTTACATCTAACTGGCTCGATGTCAGAAGCGGCGTACCTCAAGGATCAGTGCTTGGCTCCATGCTCTTCTTAATTTATGTTAATGATATCGATGATGGGCTCACTTGCAAAGTATCAAAATTTGCTGATGACACAAAATTTGCTAGTAAAGTAACTGCGACACTCGACGGAGAAGCATTACAATCAGATCTAGATCGACTTGCACGTTGGGCTAATCAATGGCAAATGAAATTTAAAGTTGACAAATGTAAATTGTTACACATGGGAAACAATAACTATCGCGTTCAGTACGTAATGAATGGCCAACAACTTTCTGCAGTAAGTAAAGAAAAGGATCTTGGAATCACTATATCAAGCGATTTAAAGCCCAGTCAGCATTGTTCAGAGATAGTTAAAACCTCAAACAAATTGGTTGGCTTCATCGGACGAGTCTTTAATAATAAATCGGAAAAAGTAATATTAAAACTGTATAATTCGCTGGTTCGAACCCATCTAGAGTACTGTGTACAGTTTTGGTCTCCCTATTACAGAAAAGACATAGAAAAGTTAGAACGGGTTCAACGAAGAGTAACAGAAATGATTCCTAGGTTGAGAAATTTGTTTTATGAACAAAGGCTTAAAGAAGTAAATTTATTCAGCTTATCAAAACGAAGAATGCAAGGCGATCTAATAGAAGTGTTTAAAATGTTTAAAGGATTCAGTTATATTAATGTGGAAAATAGCAATTGATCGATCAAATAGAACAAGAAGAAATAACAATTTCAAGATGTGGTAAAAGATTCTCGTCGCACGAAGCCAAACACTTCTTCAATCGAGTCGTTAATGTTTGGAATTCTCTACCCTGTGATGTCGTTGATAGTACAACAGTTATGGCCTTCAAGACTAGATTAGACAAGTATTTTAAATCCAACCAGCAACTAAGATATCACTCATTGTCGTAATAACGTTAAATTATTTCGAATACAGGTGTCCTTGTCCGTTTTTATCGCCCGGTTAGTGGTAGCAGTAATGGTAGTTCTTTCCTCTTTCCTATATATATCCATGCAGTTTTTCCATGCTGCATGGTTCTTTTTCCTTTCCTGCCAGCTTTGGCTGGAGGGATGGGGGGTGGGGAGGAGCCTTCGCCTTTGCTGTCCTTCATCTTCCACCTTTGATTAGATAGTTGGTGTAGCTTGTCACAAACAGCCTCGTAAGGACCATCAGGTCTGCTGTTGTTTGTTTTTCCTTTGTGTTACTTTGTGTTCCCTTACTCTCTTCTTTCCCTTCTTCCTCTTCTTCCTTTTCCTTCTCCGTCCATGTTGCCTTTCCTTCTTCCTTCCCCCCATCTTTTTTTTTACTCTTTCCTACAAAAAAAAAAAATCACTGTTCAACCTCATGCAGACGACACTCTCCTTCTCCTCTTCCACCTCCACCTCTTCCTCCACCTCCTCCTCCTCCTCCTCCTCCTCCATCTCCTCTTCCTCCTGGCCTCCCGAGACCCTCCTTCAGCTCATTTTACAGGTCACTCACACTCTCCAGCGCCCAGTTGAGTGAAAAGCCAGAATATCGATATCTTTTTTCCTCTCATTTTTTGCTTTGTGGTTCAGGAGGAGGACGAGGAGGCCGGGTAGGAGGAAGAGGAGGCTGGGTAGGAGGAAGAGGAAAAAGAGGAGGAGAAGGAGGAGGAGGAAGAGAAAGTGATAATAAAAAGAGTGAATTTGAAGAAGACGAAAAGAATGAGGGAGGAGGAAAAAGAGGAATGATAATAAAAGAAGTGTGGATTTGAAGAAGGCGGAAAGAAAGAAAAAGAGAAGGACAAATGCAAAACGAAAATGGAAGAATGAGGTTAAAGAAAAAGGGAAAGGAAAAGAAAAGGAAGAAGACGAGAAGAATGAGAAGGAAAAAGGAAGACGAAAAGGAAGAAAAGGTAAAATGAGAGGAAAAGAAAAGGAAAAAGACGAAAAGAATGAGAAGCATAAGAAAAGAAGAAGAATTAAAAAAAAGAAAGGGGAAAGAAAAAGAAAAGGTAGACGACGAAAAGCATAAGAAGGATACGAAGAAAAGAAGAACGAAAAGGAAGGAAGGAAGGAAGGGGAAAAGATGAGAGGGAAAGAAAAAATTAAAAGGCGAGAAAAGAGAAATATGGGAAGCGCTTATAGCTGGATTAAGTGGTATAAGGGGAGTGATATTAGGGGATCGGGCGTGAAGGGGGGGGAGGGAGGTAGATAGAGGTGGGAGATATAGAAGGCCACATGTACGGGAAATTGATAAGGTCCATATTAGTTAGGTTAGGTTAGGTTAGGTTAGGTTAGGTTAGGTTAGGTTAGGTTAGGTTAGGTTAGGTTAGGTTAGTTTAGGTTAGGTTAGGTTAGGTTAGGTTAGGTTAGGTTAGTTTAGGTTAGGTTAGGTTAGGTTAGGTTAGGTTAGGTTAGGTTGGTTTGGGTTGGTTGGGTTAGGTTGGGTTGGGTTGGGTTGGGTTAGGTTGGTTTAGGTTGGGTTGGTTGGGTTAGGTTGGGTTGGGTAGGTTAGGGTAGGTTTGGTTTGGTTAGTTTCGGTTAGGTTGGGTTGGGTTGGGTTGGGTAGCTTAAGTTAGGTTAGGTTGGGTTGGTTAGTTTGGTTGGGTTGGTTAGTTTAGGTTAGTTTAGTTTAGTTTAGGTTAGTTTAGTTTAGTTTAGGTTAGGTTAGGTTAGGTTAGGTTAGGTTAAACGTATTGGGCTCCTGTTGCAACGATTTCCCAAGGCCACAGAGAAGATTTACCGGGTTTTCATTGGTGGACCTTCCGTTCATGGCGCAAAGGTCGTGTTAAACTATCAACAGGATCACAAACGGGAGAAGCAAGTAGCGGGCTTTTTTTGTTATTATTGTTTCCTTTTTGTGTGCCCTTGAGCTGTCTCCTTTGCTGTAAAAAAAAGTCCATGAAAGCCCAGCAACTACTACGAGAGGCTTTTCAAACAGGCAAACTGATGAGTCGATGCGTTGGAGAAGAAAGTTTTGAGCCTCACCGTGGAAAGAACCGCTCTGAGTCTGTCGCCTGATTTTTTTTAAGCGTCGTGTTAGTCTTCATCAGCAATTATGTGGCTGATTTCTCTTATTTTGACCCGTTTTTCATGGCGTGGTTAGTTGGTTTATGGACTTTTTATATAACTTTTTACGACTGAGTTTGTAATATCTCGACTTAACTCTATGAAAATCCAACACATTTAGCTAACTCCGTCCCCCCCCCCCAAAAAAAAGCCAAACTAGCTTCAAAACTGTTAATAAAGACTAATGGGACTTTTAAAAATGCTGGGGTGTATCTGTCTGTGCGTGTACCTATCGGCCGAAGGGTGTTGTGGTGCCGTGTTCTGCCGGTAGGGGGAGGGAGTGAGGGGCAGCAGATGGCGGTATAGCGGATTAGGTAGGAGTGAGCTGCCGAGCCCATTCAGATTTTTTTCTATATAGGTTTTGCAGGGGGGACTCGAGGACATGCACCGTTGCCAGATTGTCGTACTCAGACCATAGTATTTACCGGTTTCTGACGCCTAACTATTGCCAAGAAACATCAGGAATTAACTGTTTTAACGATAAGTTTAAGTGAATCTCCTTATTGGGGTCCACGAAACAGTTTTTGGGTCGGAAGTCGGTAAATATAAGAGGCTGAGTAAGACAGTCTGGCATCTTTGGGGACAGGTACACCGGGTAAAGTAGGTGCCCGCTCAAAGGCATAGGTGATGTAAGAAGTGCCCAGGGTCTGTCTGTGCTTCCCATCTGTACTCTCTCCAGTTGACGTTTGGTGATGGTGATGGACGAGGACCAAACCGGAGAGGCGTGTTTGGGGAGGTCGAAAGTAGAGTCGAGTCCCTGGAGTATGGGGTTCTGTTTTTTTGTTGTTGTTTGTTGCGGGCGCTAGATGGAGGTCCTTGCGTTCTGCTCGGCTGGCTGTGTTTAAGTGTACCTGTCAGTGCAAGGACGTAGCACTAAAGCTGGCGAGGATGAAAGTGGAGTAGAGTTCCCGGAGTGGTGTGTGCGTGTGTGTGGGTTTTGTTTATCGAGGGCACTGGATGGAGGGCCCTGCATTTTCTTTGGCTGCCTGTGCGTTGGCGTCTGTTGATTCAAATATAAATCACTAGCACTGGGGAGGATGAAGGTGGAGTGGAGTCCCTGAAGCGATATGTACGCGAGTGTGAGTTTTTGCTTATTGAGGACACGAGATGAAGTTCCCCGTAGTATTCAGCTGGTCTGCCTGTGTGTTAGCGTAATTGTCGAGGCAAAGACATACCATTTTTAACACTGGGGAAGATGAAAGTGGAGTAGAGTCCCGGGAGCGGTGTATGTGTGTGTGTCTGTAAGGTTTGTGTTAATTGAGGGCACTAAATGGAGTTTCCAATAGTCTGTTTGTCTGCCTCATTGCTGCTGTGTCTGTCAATGCAAGCAAGTATCATCATTAACAAAAATAATAAGTGATAGTAATAATAACAGTAATAAGGCTGAACGTCCAACTTTTCCGACATTTTACTTACGAATTTGGTTATCCAACGCTATGATTTATTTTCCTTCTTTCAGTTTGTCTTGCCTCGAAGCCGTTCCGGACGTATATATATATTCTTGCAACCCCTCAAGGTGCGTTAACGATTATAATCCCAACAAATTTTCGAAATTTCATAAAAGTACAAAGAAAGATTAAACTCAAAATTCGGTCCCGTCAGACGGCCCACAAATCATTATCGTCTGATCCTCCTCCTCCCCCCCACATAAGCTGATTTGACAGTCTAATTTGTGCCTTTTCTAATCCTACGTTGAATCTATTTTTCCTCCTCATATTTCTTCACGTTCTCCTCCACATCCTCCTCCTCCTTCTGCACTTTTCCATCTCCTCCGATCTCTTTATTCCTCCTCCTCCCCCAATCTTAATCCTGCGTTGGTACTATTTTTCCTCCTCTCATAACTTCCCTTCTTCCTCCACATCTTCATCCTCCCTCCACATTATTTTCCATCTCCTCTTATTCCTTTATTCCTCCTTCTCCTCCTCCTTTATTTCCTCCTTTCCCTCCTCTTCCTCCGCTTTCTCCTCCCCTTTCCGTACCCACCGTGTTTGTCTCGGAACTAACTGATGACTTCGAGGAAGGAGAAGAAAGGGAAGGAGGGGAGGAAGAAGGAGAGAGACGGAAAACGGGAGGGGAGGCAGGAGGGACGGGAGGAAGGGAGAGAAGGAAACGAGGGTAGAAGGCAGAAGGGAAAGGAAACATGGAAACATGGAAATGCAGGCAACAGAAAGCCTATTGGCTCATTACGAGGTTGCCCGCTTTGGTGATTTAATCTGCTCGACAGCCACTCGGGGCTTGAGGGGCAGATGAAAGAATCTTGATATAGATGAGCAGATGAAAGCACCTCGATATTCAGTTTACTCCCGACGCAGCGAAATGACGGTCGATTCTATATTTGAAGGAGTTGATGGTATTCGCATTTACTACTTCTGAAGGAAGATTCTTCCAGTGGCGGATGACTCGGTTTGAGAAGAAACTCCTTCCAATGTCTGTGTTACATCGACTCGACTGAATGGGTAAACCGTTATTTCTAGTTCTTGAGTTGGTTTGCAGTTCAAAGAATTTGGAGTAGTCGACGTTATTGGATTTTTTCTGGTACTTAAAGACTTGTATCATATCCCCTCGTTGGCGTCTTTTCTCCAATGTAAAGAGATTGAGTCGCTTGAGTCGTTACTCGTACGGTTGAGCTCATGAGGTTGGAATCATTTTCGTGGCGCGTCGTTGAATCCTTTCCTGTAAATCAATGTCCTTTCTCTTATTAGGAGACCAGGACTGTACTGCATACTCGAGGTGCGGTCTTACCATGGAATTATACAAGGATAGGATCCCGTCTGGCGTTTTACACTCGAAGTTCCTCGCTATGAACCCAGCAGGGAGGTAGGGAAAGGTAAGGGAGAGAAAGTGGAGGGGAGGGGGGGAGGGTGAGGAAGTGGAGGGAAAGAAGGGAGAGGAGACGGGGGTAGAAGGCAGAAGGGAAAAGAGGTATGGAAAGATAAGGGAGAGGAGGCGGAGGGGTGAGAGGGAGGGAAGGGAAGGAAACACAGCTCAAGATGATGATATTCAGAGGTCAGTAGGCCGTGAGTGAGGGTGCCCTTAACAACCTTACCTTGGCCCTCCTTCACTTCCCTTCCTCCTCCCCTATTTCCCTTCCTTTTCCTTCTTCCTTCCCCCCTTACTTTTCTCCCTTCCTCTTTCCCTCATGCCCTTCCTCCCTCTCTTATTCCCTTCTTCTTTTCCTCCTTCCATTCTTCCACCCCTCTCCTTTCTCTACCCATACTTCCCTCTACTTCCCTTCCCTTCCCTTTCCTTCTTCCTTCCCTCTTCCTTTTCTCCCTTCCTCTTTCCCTCATGCCCTTCCTCTCTCTCTTATTCCCTTCTTCTCTTCCTCCTTCCATTCTTCCACCCCTCTTTTTTCTCTACCCATACTTCCCTCTACTTCCCTTCCCTTCCCTTTCCTTCTTCCATCCCCCTTCCTTTTCTCCCTTCCTCTTTCCCTCATGCCCTTCCTCTCTCTCTTATTCCCTTCTTCTCTTCCTCCTTCCATTCTTCCACCCCTCTCCTTTCTCCACCCATGCCTCCCTCTACTTCCCTTCCCTTCCCTTCCTCCACCCTAACTTCCCTTTCCCTCTCTTTCGCTACCCTTCCTCTCCTTCCTTCCCCCCACACCTCCTTCCCTTCTCATTCTCTATCCTTCCTTTCTCTCCTCCACTCCCTCCACCCCTCCTCCTCCTCCATTTCTCCACCCCTATTTTCTTTTTTTCCCTTCCACTACTTCTCATTTTTATCTTTCCCTTCCTCCACCCCTACTTCCATTTCCTTCCCTTCCTCCACCCTTATTTACCCTTCATCCTTTCCTCCACCATTCCATCCACACCTTCCCTTCCTTTACCCCTAACTCCTCTTCCTCTCTCTTTATCTATATTTCTTTCCTCTCCTTCCCTTCCTTCACCCCTCCTTCATCTATTCCGCTCGCTCCTCCTTCCTTCCTTTACTTCACTTTCATAAAAAAAATTCCGTCCTCTCCTCCACTCTCTCCTTTCCCTTCCATCTTTCTTCCTCTCTCTCTTCCCCTCCTCACTCCCTCCCCTCCTCCTCTTCCCCCCTTCTATTCCCCCCCTGTACACGCCTCTACCCTCTCCCCCATTTATCTCTGTTCGTCTGTCTGTTTTATCTCTACCTCATCGATTTATCAACCTATTTATCTATCTATCTATCAGTCTGCTTCTTTGTTTTCATGTGTCTTACCGTTTCTCTCTCTCTCTCTCTCTCTCTCTCTCTCTCTCTCTCTCTCTCTCTCTCTCTCTCTCTCTCTCTCTCTCTCTCTCTCTCTCTCTCTCTCTCTCTCTCTCTCTCTCTCTCTCTCTCTCTCTCTCTCTCTCTCTCTCTCTCTCTCTCTCTCTCTCTCTCTCTCTCTCTCTCTCTCTCTCTCTCTCTCTCTCTCTCTCTCTCTCTCTCTCTCTCTCTCTCTCTCTCTCTCTCTCTCTCTCTCTCTCTCTCTCTCTCTCTCTCTCTCTCTCTCTCTCTCTCTCTCACCCACCGGCGTTAATGTAAAAAAATGGTTCCCGGCCCCGCGTCGCCCATATAAAAGTCCCTCCGGTGGGCGCTTAGGTGTGTGCATCGGAAAGAGAGCCTAATGTGTCCCCGGGATAGAGGTCATTATTCTTCATCGCGTGGCCCTCTTCATCGCTTTATCCTCTTCCTATTCCTCCTCACCTTCCTCCTCCTCCTCCTCCTCTTCTTCGTCTTCTTCGTCTTCGTCTTTCTCCTCATTTTTTATTCTATTTCATTCTATCTTTTTCTTACGTCTTTTTTTTTTCTTTTTCCATGTCTTCCTCCTCCGCCTCTTCCTCCCCCTTCTCTTCGTTCTGGTCTTCTCCTTTTTTTATCCTGTTTTAACTTGCATTTCTTCATTTTTTTTCTTTCTTTTTCTTGCTCTACTATTTGTTTCTTTTAGTTATTCCTTCACTTCTTCAGCTCGTCCTCTATTTCTTTTTGTTTCTCCTCCTCGCCCTCTTCGTTTTCGTCTCCGTTTCTCTTTCTTTTCATTATTTTATTTTTTATCTTCTTTCTTCCTTATTTGCTTGTTTGGTTTTTTCCTTAAGTTATTCCTTCATCTCATTCCCTTCCCTTGAATTCCTCTTTTTTCTTTTTCCTTCCTTCTCCTTTTCCTCCTCCGTTCTCCTATATGTTTTTTTTTCATTTTCTTCGTTCCTATTTATCCCTCCTTTACCCTATTCCTCTCCTGGTACTATTTTTTCCTCTTCTCTTTGCTCTCTTTCTTTCCATCTTTCTATATCGTCCATCCTTGACTCTTTACCACTTAGTCTTTTTTCCGCATATTTTTCTTTATTTTCTTTTTTCTCAGTTCTTTCATTTTACAGTCCTTTTATTTCTTCACCTCATCCCTTTCTTCTACATTCTCCATTTCCGCCTCCTTATCGTTCTTTCATATCTTCCTCTTTTCTTATGTTTTTTTTCCCTTCTGCCTTCTACCCCCGTCTCCTTCCCTCCCTCCCTCCCTTGCCCTTCCCTCCACTTCCTCACCCGTCCCTTTGCCTCCTTCCCTCCCCATACTTTCCGTCTTTCCTTGATTTCTACCGTCATTTTGCTTTTTGGTATGCTTTTGTTTTCATTTTTTGTCTCTTTCTTTGCATTTAGATCACTTTCCCTATACGACAATTCCTTTTCCTTTCTCTTATAATGTATTTTCTTTTCCTTCCTTTCTCCTCCTCCTTCTCCATCTTATGTCTCTGCTTTTCTTTCTCTTTACTAATATTCCTTTTCCTTCTTATAATGTATTTTCTCTTCCTTCCTCCTTCTCCACCTTATCTCTCTGCTTTTCTTTCTCTTTCTTTAACACAACCACCACCACCACCTCCTCCACCTCCACCACTGCCAACCCCCAGTCCCCACCTTAACCACCACCTCCATCACCATCACTTTTTTTCCTCCTTTTTCTCGCTTTCTTTCGCCAATCTTGTTTTTCCTTCCTCTTTTCGGTCTTCAATCCGTCTTGCTTTGCTTCTTTTTCCTTTCGATCTCCATTAAAATTTATTTCCCACTTTCATTTTGGGAATATTTTAAATCGTCTTTTTTGTGTTCATTTCCCTGCTCTTTAGATCTCTTTTTGAAGCGTTTTATTTCCCTCTAGTTGTTTTTCTTTCCTTAATTTGAAAAGGTTTTTTTTTTAATTCGTTTTTTTTTCCTTGATTTTGGCTTTGTCTTACTCCTTCTCTTTATGTCTCCCCATTTTTTATATACTTTTTTTTTCACTTTTCATTTCCTCGTCTCATTTAATTTGCTTCCTGATTCTCCTTTTACCTTTTGCTCCATATCTTATCATCTTTTATCTTCCTTTATATGGCTTTTTCATGTCCATTTTATTGTCATTTCTGCTTTTTCTTCCTTCTTTTCTCGCAAGTTTCCATTTAATTTCCGTCTCTATTCCCTTTTCTCTCTCTCTCTCTCTCTCTCTCTCTCTCTCTCTCTCTCTCTCTCTCTCTCTCTCTCTCTCTCTCTCTCTCTCTCTCTCTCTCTCTCTCTCTCTCTCTCTCTCTCTCTCTCTCTCTCTCTCTCTCTCTCTCTCTCTCTCTCTCTATCTATCTCTCTCTCTCTCTCTCTCTCTCTCTCTCTCTCTCTCTCTCTCTCTCTCTCTCTCTCTCTCTCTCTCTCTCTCCCCCCCCCCCCTTGTCCACCCTTTCCTCTTACCCTTCGTTTTCTATTTTATTCCCCTCTGTTTTTTTTCCTCTTTCCTTTCCGTCCACTTTTGCAATTTCTTCTTTCCATTGCTTCTCAGTTATTTTTCCTCCTTTCCTCTTTTTTATTCTTTTACTTAGTCCGTCTTCTTTCCTTGCCTTTCTCTTTTCCTTTTCTCTCCTTCTTTTTATATTCTCTTCTCTCTAATATTTCTTCATTCGCTTTCTTTTTTTCCTTGTGTCTCACCCTCCTCTTTCTCTCCTTTCTTCTCTTACCATTTATTTAGCCTTTTTTCCGTTTTTATCCATACTTTTCCCTTTTTTCTATACATATGTACATCTTACTCTTCTTTCTTTCAATGTTCCCTCCCCCTCTTCTTCTACTGTGCTTCCCTCTTCCTTCCATTCTCCTACTGAAATTTTCCCTTCCCATCTACCATCCCTTCCACTTTTCTTCAGTGTTACTTCCTCATTTTATCAGAAAATAAAGAATGGGGAAACACATCTCAGGGGCCGGTACGTCGAACTATCTAGATTAGTTAAGAAAAACACCAGGATAGCAAAAAAGAACTATGAGATCAAAGTAGCAAATGAGGCGAAAAGTAATCCTAAGGGCTTCTTTCAGATGTATAGAACAAAAACACGGGAGAAAATTGGACCGCTGAAAACAAACACAGGGGAGCTAGTAGAAAATTACGAAAATATGAGCACATTGTTGAACGACTACTTCCTTTCAGTATTCACACAGGAGGATCGAACGACTATACCGGAAAGAGTTCAGGTGTACGAGGGCGGGGATGGCGATAAATTGAGGGATATAATCATTACCAGGCAAGTAGTTCAGGATGAGATAGATAAGCTTAAGAAGAACAAGTCGCCAGGTCCTGACGGGATATTTCCGAGGGTATTAAAGGAGTTAGGTGATATAATCAGTGACCCACTAACCGACATCTTTAAGATGTCGGTAAATACTGGCTATGTGCCGAGCCTATGGAAAGTAGCTAATGTGACGCCGATTTTTAAAAAGGGGGACAGGTCAGTTGCTTCAAACTATCGCCCAATTAGCTTAACATCGGTTATAGGGAAGATGCTGGAGTCCATAACAGCCAGGAACATTCGGGAGCATTTAGAGAAACATAGCTTAATTCACGACTCGCAGCATGGGTTCACAAAAGGTAGGTCATGCCTCACCAATCTCTTGTCCTTCTACAATAAAGTATTTGAGGCGGTTGACAGAGATGAAAATTATGATGTAATCTATCTTGATTTTAGTAAAGCGTTTGACAAAGTTCCTCACCAACGACTGTTTGCTTAAATTACAGGCTCACGGAGTAGAGGGTAAAGTTTTGAACTGGGTCAAGGCGTGGCTTAGCAATAGGAAGCAAAGAGTGCAAATCAATGGTAAAAGATCTGACTGGGGATGTGTTACGAGTGGGGTCCCCCAAGGTTCGGTATTAGGTCCACTTTTGTTTATTATTTATATCAATGACTTAGACACAGGAATTAGTAGTGATGTTAGTAAATTTGCAGATGATACCAAGATCGGTAGAGTAATTGAGTCGGATCAGGACGCTAGTGTTCTCCAAGGTGAACTCAACAGATTATATGACTGGGCGGATAAATGGCAGATGGAGTTCAATGTAGGGAAGTGCAGTATTCTGAGTGTAGGTAGGAACAACCCCTCACATAACTATTGCTTAAATGACACTCTCATAAGTAGGTCTGGGTGCGAGAGGGATTTAAGGGTCTTAGTGAGCTCTGATCTCCGTCCAAGGGCACAATGCATTCAAGCTAGAAATCGAGCAAATAGGGTATTGGGATTTATTTAAAGAGCGTAAGCAACAGATGCGCCGAAGTCTTCCTCAAACTATATTTAGCATTAGTTAGACCTCATCTTGGTCACATTACTATAGAATGGATATCATAATGTTAGAATCGGTGCAGAGGAGGATGACTAAGATGATTCAGGGGTTGAGAAACTTGCCATACGAGGAAAGACTCAAACAGTTAAACTTGCATTCTCTAGAAAGGCGAAGGGTGCGTGGAGACATGATCGAGGTTTATAAATGGATGAAGGGCTTTAATAAGGGAGACATTCATAAGGTTTTGTTGGTAAGAGAACCGGGTAGGACACGAAGTAACGGGTTTAAACTGGATAAATTCAGATTCAACAGGGACATAGGCAGAAATTGGTTTACTAACAGGGTGGTGGATGAGTGGAATAGGCTTAGCAGTCATGTGGTGAGTGCCAATACAATTGTCACATTCAAAAATAGACTAGATAAATTCATGGACAGCGATATTAGGTGGGGTTAGATACACGGGAGCTTAGGGTCAAAGGAGCTGCCTCGTACAGGCCTACCGGCCTCTTGCAGACTCCTGCGTTCTTATGTTCTTATGTTCCTTACTTTCTCCTTTTCACCACTCTTCGATTATCCATTCTGTCTTCCCTTTACTCTCCTGCTTGCCTTTTCACCCTTCCCATCAATCTTGCCTTCACCTTTTCTTCACTGTCTAACTTTTCCTTGTTCTCTCCTTCCCACTCTTCCATTATCCTTTCTGTCTTCCCTTTACTCTCCTGCTTGCCTTTTCACCCTTCCCATCAATCTTGCCTTCACCTTTTCTTCACTGTCTAACTTTTCCTTGTTCTCTCCTTCCCACTCTTCCATTATCCATTCTGTCTTCCCTTTACTCTCCTGCTTGCCTTTTCACCCTTCCCATCAATCTTACCTTCACCTTTTCTTCACTGTCTAACTCTTCATTACTCTCTCCTTCCTACACTCCTTTCCTCTCTTCATTCAGTGTTCCCTTCCTCCTTCCTCTTCTTTCCTCTGCCTCACACTCCCCAACCCTCGCCCTCTTTTGATATTCATGTGTGGAGGGATGTTTTAAGATATTCCAGGAGCCTCCCCAAGGACATTCTATTATCTTTATATGCATAAAAATAACATTACTCTTTCTACTTACTTTTTGGGCGGTCCCTACATGGGTGATTAATGGATTAGCGAGGTTCTTTTTATGTCACGTTACGCCCCTTCGATGTAACGGGATTAGAAGGAGAGAGAGAGAGAGAGAGAGAGAGAGAGAGAGAGAGAGAGAGAGAGAGAGAGAGAGAGAGAGAGAGAGACCCATACACCTTCCAGTCTCTTTGAAATGTGTCCTTACCACCATTTCCTTTGTCTGATCACGCCAATGACCAGAAAATGCTCTGATTTTTTTTTTTCATTATTTCTTTTTTCTTGTGAGGAACAGTCCCAAACTTTTCCACATCTCGGTCTTTATTTTTACGTGTCTTTTTTTTTAATGTGTGTAAGTTTCGGGGGAGGAAGAAGTTTGGTATTGAAAGAACATATGAGAACATAAGATCATAAGAACGTAGGAGTCTGCAAGAGGCCGGTAGGCCTGTACAAGGCAGCTCCTTTGTTGACATATTGTTATTGGGGGTTGAAGTGGTGAAGGGAGGGAGGGGTTGTTGAGATAAAGTTAAGGAAAGAAGGGACATGAAAGAGAACGAGATGTAAGCTTGGTTTTGAAAGGACGAATTACATTTGGCTAAAGTGTTACAGTGTTAGTCTGGTGGTGGTGGTGGTGGTTGTGATGAGGAAATATAAGGAAAGAATGGGACTACAAGACTACGAAAGGCAAAGATGAAAGGGAAAAAAGGGAAAAAAGGGAGAATGATATTTGATCCCAGTATATAGTTGTGGTTATGTTCTTAGCTGTAGTGGTGATCATATTAGGGGGTGGGGGTGGAGAAGGAAGATGAAGGGGAACACCACTTTCGTCACGTCATTCAGTCAAAAGATGATGCTGATAACGGGGAGGAGGGGGAAGAGGCTAATGATAATGGTGGTATTGACAGTGATATTACGAGTGCTGGTGATAATGGTGATGGTGGAGGTGGTAGAGCTGATATGATAACGATTGCAGTGGTGGATGTGATGATTTGGTGGGGGTGGGGGTGGGGTGGTGATAGTGGTGATGGTGGAGGTGGTAGAGCTGATATGATAACGATTGCAGTGGTGGATGTGATGATTTGGTGGGGGTGGGGGGTGGGGGTGGTGATAGTGGTGATGGTGGTGGTGGTAGTGGTGATGGTGGTGGTGGTTGGGGTGGTGGTAGTGGTGATGGTGGTGGTGGTGGTAGTGATAGTCTTCGTCGTCGTATTCAAAGTCGTTCTGGCAACCACTGAATTGAAAAACGATTTGTGGGAAAAGAACCATTGACAAAGTTAAATCATATGATAGACGAGCCTCCCTCTTGCTATTGTTGCTACGATAGTGTGGTCTTTTTGTGTCGGCTGCCCTCATCCTCCTCCTCATCCTCCTCCTCCTCCTCCTCTTTCTCCTCCTCTTCCTCGTCCTCCTCGTACTCCTTCACCTCCTCTGCCTTCTGCTCCTTCAACTCCTCTATCTTCATCTCCTCTTCCTCTCTTTTCTCCTCCTCCTCCTTCATTTTCACCCGCATCTTTTTTTTCAGCTCATCATTTATCTCTAATCATCTTTCCTCTCTTCCTCTCCTCCTCCTCCTCTTCCATCTTCATCTCCTCCTCCTCGTTGCCCTTCACATTCTCCTCCCTCATCCTCATCATCATCTGTTGAAATTTATGTCCGATATTTTATTCTTTAATTTTTCTCTCCCCATTCTCTCTCTCTCTCTCTCTCTCTCTCTCTCTCTCTCTCTCTCTCTCTCTCTCTCTCTCTCTCTCTCTCTCTCTCTCTCTCTCTCTCTCTCTCTCTCTCTCTCTCTCTCTCTCTCTCTCTCTCTCTCTCTCTCTCTCTCTCTCTCTCTCTCTCTCTCTCTCTCTCTCTCTCTCTCTCTCTCTCTCTCTCTCTCTCTCTCTCTCTCTCTCTCTCTCTCTCTCTCTCTCTCTCTCTCTCTCTCTCTCTCTCTCTCTCTCTCTCTCTCTCTCTCTCTCTCTCTCTCTCTCTCTCTCTCTCTCTCTCTCTCTCTCTCAACACTCACACAAACCACTGCTCTCTGTCTTTCTTTCCTCTCCCCTCTTTCCTTCCCTCTCTCCCTTCCCTCCCTCCCCCACCAGTCAACAAGGTACTAACAGTCATTGATTATAGGCAAGAGAGGGCGAGAGGGAGGTAGGGAGAGAGAGGGAGAGAGAGAGGGGAAAATAAAGATGCTGTCGATAAAAGAGGAGTGACGAAGCCGCTCTCAGGAGGGCGTGAGATAAAGAGTTGAGAGAGAGAGAGAGAGAGAGAGAGAGTGTGTGTGTGTGTGTGTTATGCGTTATTTTAGAGCAGAGTATTCTTGAAAGTATTAGAGGTCTCTTAGTAACAATGGTAATAATAATAGCAAAGATAATGATTTTGATAGTAATAATAATAATAATAATAATAATAATAATAATAATAATAATAATAATAATAATAATAATAATAATAATAATAATAATAACACCATTTCCAGTAACCAGTATTAAAGAATAAAAAGAATAATAGAAGTAATAACCATAATGATACCAATAATAGACAATAGCAAGAATAATGGCAACGCAAGAAATTAAGCACTAACAAAAGCCAGAGACACAGAATTAAAAAAAAATAACAATAAAAAACTCTAAAAGCCTGGAAAATATAGTCATTAAGCAAGGACGAGACGGTGGCCGGAGCGAGGGAGGGAGGGAGGAAGCCGAAGGAGGAATATCTTGCCGCGAACTAACCTCCTCAGTATCGTTCTATTCATCACTGTAAGAAAGCTCATCAAAGGGACACTCAGCCTGGTGTTAGCGGCGAAATGAACTCCATTTCTCAAAGCCTGCAAGGGGGCGCTCTCTGTGCCTGGCGACGGCTTGGGTGAGGGAAGGGAGGAAGACGAAGGCATAAGATAAAGAAGCGGTAAGACGAGGAAAAAGAAGGAAGAGAAGCCTGAAGAAAAGTGCAAAAAGGAAAAGAAAAGAGGAGAAGGAATTAGACTCTTAAGGAAAGTGTGAAAAAAGGGGGATAGAGGAGAGGCGTGAGATGGTAAGAGATGAAAATGAGATGAAAGGAAAGTCGGGAAAAGAAAAAGACGAGACGAGAGGTTGAACAATGAGTGCAATAGAAAGGAAATGAAGAGATGTGGGAAAAAGAATAAGTGAATAAATGAAATAAAGTGAATAAAGTGAAAAGGTGAGTAAACGAAGAAACGGAACTGTGTATATATTGAAATAACCAAAGTACAAAGAAAGGGAATGTGGAGAGGTGTGAGATGGTAAAAGAGGGAGAATGAGATGAAGAGAAAGCCCCGGGAAATGAAAGGACAAGACGATAAGAAAGGAAATGAAGGAGGAAAATGAGAGGGAAAGGTAATGAAGGGAGGGGAGTAAACGAAGAAACAGAAATGGACATAAATGGAAATAAAGAAGGTGCATAAAGAAACAGAATGTGGAGGAAGGTAAACTGTAAAAAAGAAAATTAAAGAAGAAAGGTAAGAGAAGGAGAGTGAGATGAAAATGATGTCCCTGGAAATGAAAGAGCGACGAGAGGTTGAACAGTAGTGAAATAAGAAGGAAATAAAGAAGGATGGGAGAGATAGAGGAAGAGAAAGGAAGATCAGGAGGAAGGATAATGAAGAGAGGAGAGTGAACGAAAAAAATAAGGAAGGATGAAGTGAAAAAAACAAGCAGGTGGACAGAATGAGAATATGGAGGAAAGGAAAGCGGGAAAAGAGAAGGGAGGATTATGGGGTATTGCAGGAGGTAAAAGTTAGCTAAATGTTTGTGAAAGGATTTGAAGTATAAAATATTAGTTGGAAAGTTTAGAGGAGTTTGTTGTGCTGTTCTGAAGGGTCGTCGTGCTTATTTTTCATCTGGTGTGTTCTGTGTGGCGAGAGGGTTTCATATATTCATACTGACGCTCGGTTTAGCTGCATGTATTTCCCAGTAATAACAAGGTACTATTTCCTGTTCCTATTTTTTGTATTTATTTGCTTATTTACGTACGGCATGAATATTTAGCTTCTTCGTTTTGCCTTTTCATTGGTTTAAAGAAATTTGTGTTCGTATGGCCTTAGAGAAATAATCCCAGATCCAGCGTACCTCTCATCCTCCCTTCCCCTCTCCTTCCTATTGTTCTCATGTTCTTATGTGCTCTCCTTAACCGGGAAAACTGTGGTCTCATATTTAAAGAGTTCATAATTATGTCTCGGTACCCTAATACCTTCTTGTCAGCATACAATAGTTAGTAAATATGTGTTTTTGTGTGCGTGGTTTTGCAGTAAATTCAAAATAATGTTCATAAGAATCAGAATTCTTATTGGCACTTGCTTGTCTTCATATGAGCACCGAAGCCACGCGCAGCTATAGCATGTGCCCCCAACTTCACCGTAAAGCTCACACCCTCTCTTGGTGCGTGTGTGATGGGGACCCAAACAGTCCCGTGACCTCCCAAGGCTGAACGTACGCAAGGCTGTCGGTGGTGTGGCAGGCGAGGCTGCGGCGAGGAGAGGCGCGGAGCGGAGGGCGGGAGGACAGGCCCTGGACGGGCGGGGAGAGCAGAAGGAGCATGGGGAGGGAAGCTGAGAGGGGACGGGAGGGAGGCTGGGGAAAGCTGGAGAGGGTGAGAGAGGGGGCGGGAAGAGGATCTGGGGTTGGGAGGGAGCAGGCGTATGAAGGGAAACGAGTGATGGACGAGGCAAGGACTAGTGGGGAGGGGAAGGAAGGAAAGCAAGGAGCAGGAGGTTGTGTGTGCCATGGACAGCCGGGGAGAGGGGGGGAGGAAGCAGGGCAGGTGGAGGCTATGAGGAAGAGGCAATGGAGGAAGGAGCTTAGGCGAGAGAGAGAGAGAGAGAGAGAGAGAGAGAGAGAGAGAAGGGAGTGGGACAGGGAGAGAGAGGGCGTGGACTCATGAAGAGGAGGAGGGAGGGTGAGGGTTAGGAGAGGAGGGAAATGAAGGGTGTGGACCAAGAGACCGAGGGAGGAGGGCGGGCGCCGGTCCATGAGAGAGGGAGGGAGGGCGCCGGTTGCTGAGAGAAGGGAGAGGGAGAGAGAAAGCGTCGGTCGTGGAGGGGCGGATGAGAGAGAGAGAGAGAGAGAGAGAGGGAGGGAGAGAGGGCGTAGAGAGATGGAGGTGGGAGGGCGTGGGTCCATAAGGCGGGGAGGGAGGGAGGGCGCGGGGCCGTCAGCAGCATTGTGGTGAGGCAGCCGCCGAGGGGATGACCCGGCCTGGGGAGCCAACTTCCGGAGAGTCTAAAAATAGCTCAGGGTTCTCCGCCCCCCTCGCGCGCCGCCCCGCCCCACCCGCCCCCTCTGTGTCCGCCGGCTGCCTCCACCATCCCGCCGCCGCGCCTCCTCTTCTCTGTCCTGTCCTCGCTTGCCGCCTGCTCCTCTTCCTACTTCTCTTTTTAATCTCATCATCCTTATAACGCTATCTGGTGTTCGTGGTGTGTATGTGTGTTTGTGTGTGTGTGAGTGTGTGTGTGTGTGTGTGTGTGTGTGTGTGTGTGTGTGCAGTGGTAAGCATGCTCGGTTTACAGCCGAGAGATCTCGGGTTCGATTTCTGGGCCAAGGGTAGACAGACGAGCACTCCTTATACGCGTGCCCCCGTCCACCCAGCAATGACTGGGTAACGGGTGTCAGTCAGGGGTTATTCTCCACCTCCGGGTTGGTGGTCTGTCACCGCCAAGGCCGAGTAACCCAAGGCCTCCAGCCCCAGAACTCAAGAGCTTCACTCACTCATGTAAGATACAAGTAGGTGGATACACACACACATACACACACACAAGAGCAACAAGATCAAAAGAGCGGTGCTAGGCTGTGATCTCTGTCAAGGCCGTCCTGCCCGGGTGCCGGAGGCCTAACTCTGCCCTGAAGGGAAAAAAGTAGATAACTTCCAAACAACATTCCTCGTCGGGTCTTGTAAATGTGTATAAAAGTGTGCTGGGCGGTCTGTGAGCCTCGCCGCACTGCGTCAGACGAGCCGCCGAGCCTCAACCTCCAGCGGCTGACCTGACCTGTGTCTTGGGCTTCCGCCGCCACCACCACCAAGACGCGGCCATGACTGGTACAAAAAGCGTTCGAGGGCGCCCTGATGAAACTGAAGGTATCCCATTTCCGCGAGCTTCTGGCCCTTGTTGGGATTTCTTTCTCTTCGTCCTTCTCTTCTTCCCAGTCTGTCTTC
>NC_066535.1:2423806-2426482 GCF_024679095.1 Eriocheir sinensis
GCCACTATAAAACACTCGCCTGCGCCAGAACAGGCTGGGCCGACCATCAAGACCCACCGGAAAGAAGCTTGGACCGACCATCAGGATCCACAGGAAGAAGCCTACCAAATAGGCCCCAATGTGATAACTCTGCCCTGAAGGGAAAAATATATATATATATATATATATATATATATATATATATATATATATATATATATATATATATTTATATATATATTATATATATATATATATATATATATATATATATATATATATATATATATATATATGTATATATATGTATATCTATCTATCTATCTATTCAGCACCCTACTCGTATTCCCGACCGTCTTGGAGACAGGCCCAACATTCTAGACCTCTTCCTTACCTCTAATCCTTCTGCTTACTCTGTCAAACTGTTCTCTCCGTTCGGCTCCTCCGATCATAACCTTATTTCTGTATCCTGTCCCATCGCTCCTGTACATCCTCTGGACCCACCGAAGAGGCGATGCTTCTGGCATTTTGCTTCAGCTCGGTGGGACGACCTGAGGATGTACTTTTCCGATTTCCCGTGGAATGATTACTGTTTCCAGGAGAGAGACCCCTCTGTGTGTGCCCAGCGCATCACAGAGGAATGGAGGCATACATTCCACGTACTTTCTCTACTCCTCACGCTAAAAAGCCTTGGTTTAATCATGTTTGTTCTCATGCTATTAAAGATAGAGAGGCAGCTCACAAAAGGTTCCAGAGCCTTCGTACTCCCGCTAACTTTGATCTTTACATTTCATGCCGGTATCGCGCCAAATCTATTCTCCGACTTACCAAAAATTATTTCATTAATAGAAAATGTCAACACCTTGCTTCTTCTAATTCTTCCCGTGACTTCTGGCATCTAGCCAAAAATATCTCCTCCAATTTCACTTCTTCCTCTTTCCCTCCTCTCCTTAACCCTGACGGCAGCACTGCCTTCTCATCTGTCTCTAAACCTGAGCTCTTCGCTCAAACTTTCTGTAAGAACTCCACCCTGGATGATTCTGGGCATATTCCTCCTACTCATCCCCCCTCTGACTCCTTTATGCCTGTTATTAAGATTCTTCCAAATGATGTTTTCTGTGCCCTCTCTGGCCTGAACTCTCAGAAGGCTTATGGACCTGATGGAGTGCCTCCTATTGTCCTTAAAAACTGTGCTTCTGTGCTGACACCCTGCCTGGTCATACTCTTTCATCTCTGCCTTTCAACATCTATCCTTCCTTCCTGCTGGAAGTATGCCTTTGTACAGCCTGTGCCTAAGAAGGGTGACCGTTCCAATCCCTCAAACTACCGCCCTATAGCTTTACTTTCCTATCTATCTAAAGCTTTTGAATCAATCCTTAACCGGAAGATTCAAAAGCATCTTTCCACTTCTAACCTTCTATCTGATCGCCAGTATGGGTTCCGCAAGGGGCGTTCTACTGGCGATCTTCTTGTTCTCTTAACTGACTCTTGGTCATCCTCTCTTAGCCGTTTCGGTGAAACTTTCTCTGTTGCGCTAGACATATCGAAAGCCTTCGATAGAGTCTGGCACAAGTCTTTGCTTTCTAAACTGCCCTCTTTCAGTTCTATCCCTCTCTGTTCCTTTATCTCCAGTTTCCTTTCCGGCCGTACTATCTCTGCGGTGGTAGACGGTCACTGTTCTTCCCTAAACCTATCAAAAGTGGTGTTCCAGGGCTCTTCTATCGCCCACTCTCTTTCTGTTATTCATCAATGATCTTCTTTCCATAACAAACTGTCCTGTCCACTCATACGCCGACGACTCCACTCTGCATTATTCAACTTCTTTCAATAGAAGACCCTCTCAACAGGAAGTACACGACTCCAGACTGGAGGCTGCAAAACGCTTAACCTCAGACCTTGCTATCATTTCCGATTGGGACAGAAGGAACCTTGTGTCCTTCAATGCCTCAAAAGCTCAATTTCTCCACCTATCAACTCGACACAATCTTCAAACACTAATCCCCTATTCTTCGACAACACTCAGCTGTGCACCGTCTTCAACCACTAAACATCTCAGTCTATCTTTACTCAAAATCTAAACTGGAAACTTTACATCTCATCTCTCCTTCTAAATCAGCTTCCTCGGTTGGGCGCTCATTATCGTCTCCGCCAGTTCTTCTCCCCCCACAGTTGTATCCATATGCAGGGCCTTTGTCCGCCCTCACGTATGGAGTATACATCTCACGTGTTGAGGGGCTCCCCTCACAGCTCTTCTACACAGAGTGAGTCTAAGGCTCTTCGTCTCATCAGCTCTCCTCCTCCTACTGATAGTCTTCTGCCTCTTTAAATTCCGTCGGATGTTGCCTCTCTTTCTATCTTCTATCGATATTTCCACGCTGACTGCTCCTCTGAACTTGCTAACTGCATGCCTCCCCTCCCGCAGCCCCACTACACGACTTTTCTTCTACTCATGCTCATCCCTATACTGTCCAAACCCCTTATACAAGGATGTTAACCAGCATCTTCCTCTTTCATCCCTCACGCTTTAGTAAACTCTGGAACAATCTTCCTTCATCTGTATTTCCTCCTGCCTACGACTTGAACTCTTTCAAAGAGAGGGTGTCAGACCCTTCTCCTCCCGAAATTGAACTCTCTTTTCAGCCACCTCTTATGATTCTTTTTAGGAGCAGCAGTGGCATGACTCTTTTATCATTATTA
>NC_066535.1:2632360-2714860 GCF_024679095.1 Eriocheir sinensis
GTTTAGCATCATCACCATTATGATAGTCTTGTCATCATCATTATGATCACATCATCCTAACCCCATTTCCCAAAGCTGTTGCCTCTCTTTCTATCTTCTATCGATATTTCCACGCTGACTGCTCTTCTGAACTTGCTAACTGCATGCCTCCCTCCCTGCAGTCTCCGCTGCACGAACACTTTTACTCATGCTCATCCCTATACTGTCCAAACTCCTTATATAGAGTTAACCAGCATCTCTACCTTTTCATCCCTCATACTGGTAAACTCTGAACAATCTTCTTCATCTGTATTTCCTCCTGCCTCACGACTTGAACCTCTTTCAAGAGGAGGGCACACCTCTCCTCCCTGAGTTTGACCTGCTTTTGGCCGCCTCTTTCTGATTCTTTTTATGGGACAATGATACAGGCTTTTTTTTATTGGGGTTTTTTTGTGCCCTTGAGCTGCCTCCTTTGTTGTTAAAAAAAAAAAAAAAAAAAAAAGTAGGGGGTTTCATACTCATGAAAAAAGCTAAAATTACAAGAAAAAAATGACTCTTCAGAGTAAACTGACATATTATCATTCACATATGATTCCAGTAATGTTGTCCCACACCTAAATTTCTTCAATTTGAAAAACTGTTTTTTTTGGACAGAACTGCACATTATTCACTTATGTGTACTCATAAAATTCATGTGTATACTTTCAATTATTCCATCATGAATAAAAAAGATGTAAAAATACATACCAGAGTTTGGTTTTCTGTGGGAAGCAGTTCTCGAACAGAAGCATAAATCATACCCTTGTGAGTCTGTCTTACCAAATGCTTGGTGAGAGCATACTGATAGGAGGCACAGATATCCTCAACCCCAGGTATAACGCTTCCACCTTCAATTTCTGCAAAGCAGTAAAAATTGTGAAACAAGTTATTTTAACTAAGTTTTTACCAATAAATTATTTGTATTTGTAGCTATCAAGTCTGAACATGGAGCCCATCATATAATAATCACTTCTGTATCCAAAATTTATATTGTCTGAACTTTAACACTATTAAAACCATAAAACAGTACAGGTGATCCTTGAGTTACAACGGTGTTTGGGACCGACAGGCTGGTCTTAAGTCAAAATCTATATTAAAAAATTAAAATAAAATGTTGTTCAAATGTTCTGCCATGAATAGAGTGGCATTCCTGCACCTCCTACCCTCTAAATCAGACTCTGTCCTCATGAGCTTGCCTCACCCCAGCCCTGTGTTTGGTTGACCCTTTAACCATATAACATTGTGCAGCATCACAAATTTGAGCTACCAAGTTTTGCCAAGATGGTGGCATTAGCAAAATTGTTGCACTGTGGGTTGTGTTGGTGAGGGGACAGTGTAAACAAAGGACACGCTCTTAAGGTAAGAGTGATTCCTGTGGTTTCATATATACTACACTTCCCATATATATATATATATATATATATATATATATATATATATATATATATATATATATATATATATATATATATATATATATATATATATATATATATACACATTCCCATTTAGCATGAGGAATTAGGTGGATGAATGGCAGTACGATTAACTGGATTAAGTGCCTAATTGAATAAAGTAACCAATATGAAAAAAAATTATTTGGTGTACACGTGGGGTCTGACTTTTAGGGTTTGATAATTACTCAAAATAATCACTCACATTAAAAAACATCCTACGATTTGCTGAGCTCTGAAAACACGCTTGTGTGATTGGCTGGGGAGTCCACGATGGCGTCATTTTCAAGGGCTCACCAGTCAGCGTGCCTGCTGGCTGCCCAGCCAGGCAGTATCACAGCCAGCAAATCCAAATTTTCCAGGTGTGCATCACACACGGCCAAGGTCAGTTGCCAGTATCCACATCCACAACGTAAACAAAGCACTTGCCCTGTATCGACATGGCGTCGTCTGCTAAAGTAAGGGCTGTTGCGGCTTGTGCTGCCATTACCCAAGTTATGGACTTGTTGCTGCAGTTAAATGGAAGGAAGAAACAGTTGTGGGTGTGACATGCCTGTGGTTCCTCCATGCCAGTTCTCATTGTCACCACTGCACGTGTGCGGCCAACCCACCCATCTTGACTCAACCACATAAACACATGGATCGAATAACAACAAACACACACACACACACACACCAGACTCATTAGGAACCATTGCAGATGTTTCTGACAAACAGAAACGACTTCACCATATCTTGAGTGTGTTAGAACGTATTTGGTGAGTGGCTCACATGAACCAAACCTAGCTCTTGGCAAGAAGAGAGCAGTCGTGTTTAACACTGCTCTCTTCTTGCCATTGGGTATGTTTGGTTTGTATGAACCACTCACCAAATAAGTTCTAACACACTAGAAAATGGCGAAGCCATTTTTGTTCGTGAGAAACATCTGCCATGGTTCATGATGAGTCTGGTGTGTGTGTGTGTGTGTGTGTGTGTGTGTGTGTGTCTTTGTTGTTACTCAATCCACGTGTTTATGTGGTCGGAGTCTAGATGGGTGGGTCGGCCGCGCACGCGCAATGGTGACAATGAGAACTGGCATGGAGGAACCACAGACACGCCACACCCACAACAGCTTCTTCCTGCCATTTAAGCGATGCAACAAGTCCATAACTTGGGTAAGGGCAGCACAAGCCGCAGCAGCCCTTACTTTAGCAGACTACGCCATGTCGATACAGGGCAAGAGCTTTGTTTGCGTTGTGGATGTGGATACGAGCAACCGACCTTGGCTGTGTGTGACGCACACCTGGAAAAGTTGGATTTGCCGGTTGCCCAAGCTGCCGCCAATGCAGTGAGAAGAAAAAGGCCTGGTGTGACACCAGTTTACAGACAACCGACAACTCGCTCCCAGATGGGCGCACGGGCGTTGCCAGTAGCCACAACGGTTAGAGGAAAACGGGCAGTGTGGCACTGCCCCAAGGCAGCAAGGCCGCTGACCGGGTGAGCACCGGCAATGACGCCATCGGACTCCCAGCAAATCACAAGTGTGCTTTCAGAGCTCAGCCAATCGTAAGGCTTCATCTGTGGCTTTAAAACGACCTGTTCTCTCTTCCTGTTTTCTTCCTTTTTCCAAGGTACACATTTTGAGATAACAAGGGAGTAAAGGAGGGAAAAAAGTGAGCTCCAGGGGGCAGCATGAGCCAATTAAAATGGCGCCACTATAAACAGTTGCCTGTGCCATGGCGGGCTTGGGGCCGACTATCAAGCCCAGATGGATAGTCTCCCGGCACCATAGCCCACATTTAAAAAAAAAAAAAAGTTTATATCCATTAGAGAATGAAGACCGTCAGAGACTGAAGATGTGAGATATATATATATATATATATATATATATATATATATATATATATATATATATATATATATATATATATATATATATATATATATATATATATATAAAAATTATATAAATAATAAAATAAATATAAGGTCGCTACTTCGCGGATTTTCACCTATTGCGGGGGGTTCTGGAACCTAACCCCTGCAATAAACAAGGGATTACTGTATATACAGTCAAACCTCTGTTTACGAGTGCCTCAGTTAACGACCGTTTTGATTTATGAGCAAAAAAAATTCACAAAATATGCCTTGGTTTACAAGTGGTGACTTGGTAAACGAGCATCCTGTTTGTAAAGTCTTTTTTTTTTCACCATCCCACAGGTGGGGACACGGGCTATACGGAGGCCGTCGGGGTCAAACGCGTACGTTCCTCCAAGGAGGGACCACAGACCCTTGCCGGGTGACGGTTCATGAAGGGGAGAGTAGGATGCCGATTGACCATCTCTATCGGCTGACGTCAGCCTAGCCAATCAAGTCGGTCTTTCGACGAGGACTGACGTGTTTTTTTGTACAAGTAGAAGACGTGAGCGTGGGTTTCCTTTGTTCGCCAAGACGAGGGTGCTCAAAGAGGAGAACAATGGGAACAGTCTCAGTTAAGGCTGCCACCTTGAGCTAAAAAAAAAAAAAAAAAAATGCAACATCCCCTTCTTCAGTACAGAACAAATCCATATTTTAAGGAACGGGTGGCAACCCTAAAATTTCTCTAGCCTGCCATGAATGACAGCCGCTGCTAATGAAGGCAGGAGGAATGGGGGAGGGACGTTGCAACGCATATTTTACACGTATTTCAGGATGACACTTGACAAACATAATTTTATGGACTGGTTTTGTGGTTCACGGAAAAATGCACTCACTAGTTTTAAAATACTGAATTTCATCTGCTTAACCATTCAGACAGACAAATACAGAACAAATGGCATTCTGTATTTTAAATAAAGGGTGGCATGTTGGCAACCTTAGCCTCAGTGCGCGTTTTAAACTCATAAAGATAGTATCCGTGCACTCGTGTCCGATTGCATTTGTGCTTTAGTGTGCGATCTTAGTGTTTTCAGCACTACAGTGTGCATTCTTTGTGCTTTAACAATGTCCCCAAGAAAGATGGCTAAAAGGGATGGTGCTGCAAAGAAGAAAACAGGAACGGCGGATACCATGCTCGCAACAGGAACACGGTGCAAGCCTCGGCGGTTTGTATGCCCTCCCAGACGTGATTGTGACTCCCGTTTACCCTCCATCTCGGATGATACGTCAGGTTAGCTTCACGTTTGTGGTTGAACATAGTTCCAGTGCCTCGAGAATAGGGAAACTGCGGCTTCTATACTCCGGTGCAAAGCCTACACCTCAAGTGTAATATAGCAGCTGCGGTAGTCTCCGTAACAACCGTAAGACTCTGATTTTTGTTTTATATTATTTATTATTGGTATTAGTTAGTAAAATTACTTTAATTCTGGATGAAATAACATGTAAAATGATTTTTATATCAATATTTTTTGAGATATGGGATGTAATAATGGGATTTACATTAATTTCAATGGGGAAATTCATTTTGGTTTATGAGTGTTTTGGATTGTGAGTAAAATTCCGGAACGAATTAAACTCGTAAACCGAGGTATGACTGTATGTATATATATATATATATATATATATATATATATATATATATATATATATATATATATATATATATATATATATATATATATATATATATATATATATATATATATATATATATAAAACCCAAAATAACTGTCATTTACCATACTTCTTTTCTAGCACTTTTATGAGTTTCAAAAGAGAATTTTTCAGACCAGAAAAACTAAAGGTACAGTCTCTATATTTCCACATTGGTGTTGGAAATTCAAAGGCATGTGGATCACCCCTTGCTGCTAGGTGTTCAATTGCCTGTCCACCAGACATTGCTGCACACTCAGGGATGTTACGTAATTTAAGTCGCCTTGCACCCTGAAAAGAAAACTCAAATAAGCACGATAAAACTTTATCTTCCATATGTTTAGAAAAAATTTCATGGCATTTTCTATTTAAAGATTGAAGACACAAAGCAGGCATTCATTTCTGATTGCCATTTATAGGTATGGGAAGTCATTCAGCAAACAATCTTTGCTTTCACTTAAAAACAGTATAGTAAAACCTAGCAATTTCCTCACAAGAATTTAGGAGGTGCCAGATAAGCAGAAATTCTGGATACTTGGGGTATACTTCAGTTCCCCTTGTAATTTCATGCAGCCAAACATGTTTACATAGGTGCTGTACACTCAGGTATGCATCTCCTGACTAGGATGAATTGGGGATGAACCATACATGAGGACGTAACGTAGAGACACTCCCATGGTCACATTTATTGGTTTAGAATGGTCTCCCTCCAATAAATATTAAGGAAAACAGGTGCACACAGCTGAGACATGGCAGTGTTGGCAGGGGATGCTTGGCTAAATTTTGAGATGTTTTTCTTTTTTTACAATTTTCGATGTAATATTTCACTGCCAATTAATGACCTCGTGTGTCCATGAATACACCAAGAGTGTGCTGATAAGGCACAGAATACTGGGATATGTCTAGATGTGATGAAATAAAGTGATGAAAGTGAACTCCAATGTCACAGGATGACATGACAGTGACACCTACACGAGTAGCAATTTCATTCATTTACTCATGATCCTTTAGGGTGTTTAACCAGTATGTACTTGAAAATCATCTGTTTTTTGCATTTTTTGCATCTTTTAGGGGTTATAAACATTATTGGCACTAACCCTGATCCTTGTAGCACTCCACTTGTGACCTTTTTCCAGTCCGATTTTTCATCTTTCAACAAAGTTCTTCTCATTTCTCTGTTTGCCAGGAAATTTTTCATCCATTCTCTTATTTTTCTCCCTACTTCTCCTCTATGTTCTAGTTTCCACAGCAATCATTTATGTGAAACTTTATCGAAAGCCTTTTTAGGTAAAAAAAAATATGCAGTCTGCCCTCCCGTCTCTCCCCTGTACTATATTTATTACTCTTGAATAAAAACATATTATATTTGTGACACAGGATTTACGTTGTCTGAATCCAATTGACTTTCATTTATTATCTTCTCTCTTTCCAGATAGTCTACTCACTGTCTTTTAATTATCTTCTCACACAGTTTTGCACATTACACTTATAAGGGGAAACAGTCTATAGTTCAGAGGCTGTTTATTTCTGCTCTTATATAATGGGACCACATGTGCCCTCTTCCATTGCACTAGGACTTCTTCAGTCTTAATCAAACAACTTATAATGCAATGAGTTGGTTCTAGCAACTGTTCACTGCACTCTTTCAGTACTTGGCCTGATATTTCATCTGAACCCATTGCCTTCTTGCCATCTAGTGATTTCAATAGCCCCAGTATCTCTTCTTTATCCACTTTTATGTTTTCCATTCTTTTGACATGTCTCTCCTATCTCTCTCTTCAAATTCTGTCCCTTGTGTAAATACTTTCTGAAAGTTTTCATTTAATGTTTCACAGATTTCCTTTGTATTCTCATAGACTTAGTCACCCACTTTGATCATATTCACAGCTTCTGGTTTTTTTCTAATTTATATCTATAAAAAAGTTTTGGGTCCTCCTCACATTTTTCTATTATATTCCTTTCATACTTTCCTTCTTCTTCTCTCCTCACTTTGGTGTAATCATTACTAGCTTGTCTAAAGCTTTCCCTATTTATGGCAATCCTTCTCCTTTTTAATTTTCTCCATCCTTATCTTTCTTCTTTGATTCTAGACATCTTGTATTAATCCACTTATATTCCTTCTTTCTTTATCACATAGTAGGGAGCCCACTTTACTACACCTTCATTGTAAGTTTTAAGGAAGTAGTCATATTTTTGTTGTACTTTTTTCTGCTTTTTCATTTCTGACCAATATATACTTCCAAAATGCCCTGGCCACCCTGAGTCTCTCGAGGCTCTCTGACAAGCACCAGGACGCCCTCAGAAAATTCGGAATCTCCTTGCTTCACCATCCTCGCCACCTCCTGCCACCCGACGCGCCTCCTCCCACCCGCTTCACCAGACACCACAACAAACTCAACCCCTTCAGAGCGCCGCGAACCAACCGTTACAAACGTACCGCAGTGCCTGCGATGGTGCGGATGATAAACAATGCCCAGTGACAGTCATACCCAAAGGGCCACGGTGGAGATTAGCACCTCGCCGCTACCCTTCAAAGTGCCCCCTTCACACCACCCTCCCTCTCCCTTATGTCTCTATTTTTAGCTCTCCCAAACCAGCCCCCACCCTCTCCCTCCCTCTAGTGTAGCCTATTTACTATTAGTTTTTTGTATTTTTAATTTGTATATTTTCAGCCTAACGGCTGCCTTACATTAATAAACCTATTATTATTATTATTATTATTATTATTATTACACACACACACACACACACACACACACACACACACACACCGGACGTGGTATTAACAAGAGGAATACACTTGAAGGATGAATTAAGGTACGGATGCCCTCTGGGCAAAAGTGACCATGTAATCACAGAGATAGAAATGGAGGAGGAAGGAAGTGAAGAGGATGAGTCATATAAAAGAAACAGGTTAAACTATAGGAAGGCAGATGTGGAAAATCTTAGGAAATATTATGGAGAGCTGGACTGGGATGAGCTAATGGGAACAAGTAAAGTGCAAGAAAAGTATGATATTTTCATGGAGGCATATAAAACAGGGGTTAAGAAGTTTGTACCAGGATACAAACCTAAAGAAAAGGGTAAAAAGGACTAGTTTAATGCAAGGTGTGCTAAGGCAAAAGAAAAAAAAGAGACAAAGCATGGAAAAGATTAAAAAGAAATAAAAACCAAAGGAATAAAGAAGATTTTAAGGTAGCGAGAAATGAATATGTGAAAATAAGGAAGGAAGAAGAAAAGGGATATGAAAAGGATATTGTGGAAAAGTGCAAGGAACAACCTAAACTGTTTTATAGATTCAGAAATGGAAAGATTAAACCAAGAGAAACAATTGAAAGACTGAGCGATGGTAATATGACAATCGATGAACCTAAAGACATGGCGGAGTTATTAAACAAAAAGTTCAAGCAAGTTTTTACTAATGAATCAATATTTAATGAGCCACAAGAAAACAAGATAAATGTTCATATGGAAGAAGTTACAGTAAATAAAGAGGAGATATATGAGTTGTTGGGGGAGCTGGAAGAGAGGAAAGCTGTAGGACCGGATGGAGTCTCAGGGTATATATTGAATGAATGCAGAAATGAGCTGGTTAGACCGATATATGACATCATTAACCTCTTCACTACGAGCTGTCAAATCGCGCGCCCTTCCCATATCCGAGTACTATACCATACCTGAATAAAACACACTGGCTGAAATGGCCTTGGACCATGACGCGTCCTTTCGGATATACGAGGAGAGACTTAATTATACTGCGTCATCGGATGCAAGGGGTTAAATGCTCAATAACAACTGGCACAGTGCCTAAGGAGTGGCGGAGGGCTGAAGTGGTCCCCATATACAAAAGTGGAAGGAAGGAAGAACCCCTGAACTACAGACCTGTATCATTGACCAGTGTAGTATGTAAAATATGTGAGAAAGTGATAAAGAAACAATGGATGCAATTTCTAGAGGAGCAAAATCTAATCACAAGTAAACAGTATGGATTTAGAAAAGGGCACTCATGTGTGACAAACTTACTGAGCTTTTACTCAAGAGTGACAGATAAAATACAGGAAAGGGACGGATGGGTTGATTTTTTTTTTTTTTTTTTTTTTTTTTTTTTTTTTTACGTGTACGCCTATAGCGCCGGTAGGCTTTTCTTGAGGGGCCTAGATGGTAGTCGGCCCCACCCCGTCACGGCGCAGGCACGTGTTTAAAGTGGCACCATCTTCTCTTGGATTGTGTCTACCTAGACCTGAAGAAGGCATTTGACAAAGTTCCACATACAAGACTGCTATGGAAACTAAAATATAAAGGAGGATTGAAAGGGGAAATGAAGAACTGGATGGAAAGCTTCCTAAGGGGAAGAGAGATGAGAACAGTGGTTAAGGACATAAAATCGGAATGGAGAACTGTAGAGAGTGGAGTGCCTCAGGGATTGGTATTGGCACCAATATTTTTCTTAGGGAGTAAATAGTTATATGAGCCTGTTTGCAGACGATGCAAAGCTGCTAAGACATATAAGAAACAGTAAAGACTGTGAAATTCTGCAAGAAGACCTAAACAAGATTTGGAAGTGGAGTATGGAATGGGAGATGAAATTCAATGTGAAGAAATGTCATGTTATGGAAATGGGAAAAAGTGAAGGAAGACCAAAATGGACATATAAAATGGGAGATGGTGAAACATTAAAGAAAGTACACAAAGAGAGATATCTGGGAGTAATAATGCAAGATAACAAACAGCCAGAGTCATGTTAATCGGATATTCGGTGATACGTATAACATGGTGAGAAATATAGGAATAGCATTCCACTACATGGATAAGGATATGATGAAAAAATTAATTACCACTATGATCAGACCAAAGTTGGAATATGCAGAGGCAGTGTGGTCTCCCCATAAGAAGAAACACAAAGAAACTAGAAAGAATACAAAGGATGGCAACAAAAATGGCTTCAGAGCTGGAGGGATTGACATACGAGGAAAGACTAAAGGAAATGGACTTACCAACACTAGAACAAAGAAGAGAAAGGGGAGACCTAATACAAATCTACAAATTAATGATCAAAATGGAAGAAGTAGACAACGAGGAGTTACTACTAAAAGAAGAAATTACCACCAGGAACACAAGAGGACATAGTAAAAAATTGAGGAAGGGAAGATGCTTGAGAGACAAAAAAATATAGCTTCCCGCAAAGAAATATAAAGGTTTGGAACAGACTAAGTGAGGATGTAGTATCGGCGAGGAGCGTGCAAAGCTTTAAGGAAAAGTTGGATAAATGTAGATACGGAGACGGGACCACACGAGCGTAAAGCCCAGGCCCTGTAAAACTACAACTAGGTAAATACAAATGGAGAAATTGCACAAAGTGATGGGAAGGTTCCACCACATACAGATGTTGTGTGTTGCTCAGGGTTGCCAGGTCCGCGGTTAACCTGCCCAATTGAGCAAGTAAACCTACTGTTGCATCGACATCTTGACCGTAAAAACATCTGCCCGCCACCACCGCGGGTTTTGGACAACTTTTGGGATGGGATTGGGCAGAAACCCAGTCCACGACCTGGCAACTCTGGTGCTGCTATGCATTAGTTTGTTGTCAGATGTCATCACAGTAACATCTTCACTCGTTACTCATTGTGATTACCGCATGTTGTGTGCTTTGTGGTGTAATGATAATGATGAAAATGTCAAAAGGGCTTGCATGTTCTGAAATCTGAAAAAATCCGAAATACACAACACTCTCGGTCCCAGGGATTTCAGATAAAGGATTCTCAACCTGTGTGTGTGTGTGTGTATATATATATATATATATATATATATATATATATATATATATATATATATAGATATATATATATATATATATATATATATATATATATATATATATGATGACTGGTCCGTGTCAACATATATGGCCACAGGGTGCACAGCCCTTAGCACAGCAGGTGAGAAGCAGTGTTGCCAATGTCAGAGCATCTCCTTTTCTGGTGTTTTTAGTTCCTGACGCATTTTATTAATTTTCAAGCCTCTTTCACTTCACTGCATCTGGATTTAGCTGTCACTAAGTTTATTAATATGTTTACAATATAACAGGAGACTCTTATTATGCCAGAGATGTGGAGAAGATGAGTATGAATGTCATTTTCAACATATAATACCATTGTCATTGTCACTAGAGACTGATATCAAACTAATGACAGTAAACACATGGTGATGGTGCATATTCAACATGAGGGGCTAGACTAACGACTAAAAAGATTCAAGGTCGCACAGTCCTCAGGGGCTTGTGGGAGCAATGTGAAAGATGTGCTTCCAATAGGTGTACGGCAGTCCCCTACACATGTCACCTGAGAGGCATACAGAAGCTTACAGGTCAATGAACAAAAGAAAGGGCGTGCGATAGAACAAAGCCCAGCTGAACACCACTACTGATGGGTTTGGGGAAGAATAGTAACCATCTACCACAGCAGACAGATTAACCTGAAAGAAAACTGGATATTAAAGTACAGAGGGATAGAATCTATAAGAGGATAGTTTAAAAAGCAAAGATTTGTGCTAGACTGTCAAAAGCTTTTGAGATGTCTACAGCTACAGCAAAAGTTTCACTGAAACCGATAAGAGAGGATGAACAGGAGTCAGTTTGGAAAGCATGATCACCAGTAGAATGTCCCTTGCAGACTCCATACTTGTGATCAGAAAGGTCAGAAGTGGATAACCAACTTAACCCGAAACACTATTGTTGCTGTCAGACCACACCACAATCCTCTCTCAATCCAGTCACAATGGTTTTCCTGCTTCTACCCCAGTCATAGAAATCACACTGCCCTAAACCAATCATAATGCAAACATAGCCATGACTTTTCACCATGCTAGCTCTTTATTCCCAAGGACAAGCTTTAATTTTGTATACCTATTAATACTTAAAGTATCAATTCAAAAATAATGTGTGGCAACCTTGTCAAGGGCTTCTCCTGGAGCATCATCAATGGTCTGGCCGATAATGGACCACCGGTCTACTGTATGTGCCACCACCAATAGGCTGTGGCCACCGGAAACCAGCAGGACGAGAAAGGGAAACTCCACCTGATAAAATATATAGAATTTAGTAACATATAAATACATAACAATTCTTACTGTTTGTGATATCCACACCCACTACCATCATCATCGGCTTATTGCATTTAGTGCAATTCCTGACCTTAATATGTGTAATCATCCCCTCTTTCATAACATCAAACCTGTTCCCCAGCAACAGACACATTTAGTCTATCTCCTGAAGTGAGTGGTTTTTAGCCTTGCCTGAGATCAACCCCTGTAGGTAGGTCCAGTGAGTCCAGCACCCCATTCATATGATTACTGACAGTGATACACAGTTTCCCATTTTTATAGGGATTAAAAAAAGTAATATATTGATCAACACATTCCATTCTAAAAGACAATGGATATAAAGGGAGAATACAGAACATGAAGGAATACACTGAAATAATGATACACAAAAGCACTACTGGTACATGAGTGGGATGAAATAGAAGAAAAACAGTAGTAGTAGTAGTCGTAGTAGTAGCAGTAGAAGTAGTAGTGGTGGGGGTGGGGGTGGGGTAGTAGTAGTAGTAGTAGTAGTAGTAGTAGTAGTAGTAGTAGTAGTAGTAGTATAGTAGTGCCACTCTTAAATGAGGGCAAGGGTGCAGTCAAGGCAGAGCAAAACCTGTGTCCAACCCTGCCACGCCTCCCAAACCCACGATGCTCTCTCTCTCTCTCTCTCTCTCTCTCTCTCTCTCTCTCTCTCGCTCTCTCGCTCTCTCTCTCAGATATATATATATATATATATATATATATATATATATATATATATATATATATATATATATATATATATGATAAGATGGCACCACTATAAACACTCGCCTGCGCCAGAATGGGCTGGGCCGACCATCAGGACCCACCGGAAAGAAGCCTTGGACCGACCATCAGGATCCACCGGGAAGAAGCCTACCGGCGCAATAGGCCGCAATGTAAAAAAAAAAAAAAAATACAGTACCCTCTCGAGTTTCGCACTTGCTTCATTCCGAAGGTATAGCGCTAAACTCGAGGACCGCGAAACTCGAGGTATTGAAATACATGAAAAAGCGCTTGTTGGTTCTGGCCCGTGGAAAAATTACTTTTTTTCCGACTTGACTCCCTGTTGTCACAATTTTTTTTGACTTTCCTCTCTTGTTATCTCAAAATACATACCTTGGTAATGGGCAGAAAATGGGAAGTGAGAACGGGACCCGTATCCTCGTCAACTATTAATACTAAACTTGGTATTAACTCTCAACTTTGGTATTAACTTCACTCTCAAAGTGTATCCTCACCAACTGTTAGCCTAATACCTACTATTAACTTCAGTATTATCTTGGGAGTGCTGGCGAGGACTTCTAAACACTTAATAGTAAAGTTAATAGTGAATCCCAGACCCAGACCCATATCAACATGGCCGCCAGACTTCCTTCCCCAGCCCGCCTCCGCACTTTAGAATTCGATAGGACTCTTTGGAACTGTATAACGATGGTGAACTTGTCAAGAGACACACATACACATATATCATTTCTTTCTCATTATTTTTGTTATTTTCTTTTAGAATGGATTGTTACTGTCAAGTACAAATGCACGCAAGACACACTTATGTTATTACACAATAATAACACTGAAGGTCAAATAAGACACCGTATCACATCCGACCTACATCCTAAAAACAATCGTACAATATCCGGGATGAAAAAACTCGTATACTGGTTAAAGCGAGCCAGGACGCAGTATGCGCCTCCTCGGATATGGTACAGGGCACGCAAGGACACAGTATACGCACCCTCGTGTTGAAGTGGTTAACATTGTATGGGAGCAATTGTACCTCTGGTTAAGAAAATAAAACATCCTTAAGTGAAAACCACGTCTCATATCTTACAAACAAAATCATGGCTAAGCATCATGAATGTCTTTCATGTCAACCTACCTTAAGTGGCAGAAGAATACCTACATGCTGCCCAGATCTTCAATCAACCTTAACTTCAACGACTTTGTTCAAATGGAGCATCGGGGGGCAGCATGAGCCAAGCAGGAGTCATACATCACAGCATAAAATTCACCTGTACCACTAATGGGTTAGGGTCACCCAAGGCCCCTCAAGATAGCCTAAAGACATTATCGGCAAAAACAAATTTAAAAAAATAAATTATCAGCATATAAAGTAGAAATTCATAAACAAACATTCCCAATTTCCTACCTTCTCCACCATACGAACTGTGAGAGCATGAGCCTCCATGTGATGTATGGGGATGAAAGGTTTGCCAGTGCTCAGGGCCAGACTCTTCCCATAGTTTGTTCCCACTGACAAAGACATTGACATGCCTGCAAATACCATGCTGATCAATACATCTCAGATTAGAATATGAACCAAAAGTGTACATCAATATGTGCAGCATTGTAGGTGACTTGGTGTACACAACACAAGTGTTATTACGCTACAATCCAGCAACACTGGGAGAGATTGTCTCTACTGAAGTTAAAATGCTGCTGAACATTCAAAATCTTAAAATTTTCAATTATATGACAAACTAGCGATTAAACTAGTTACCACTTGCACTCATTTGTGGTAGTATAAATGAAGTTATGGATGAGAATGGAAAGATGTTGAAAGATGGGGAAGCTGTGAAAGAGAGATGGAGAGAATATTTCAAAAACTTAATGAATTTTGAGGATGGACGTCCAGCAGCTGTAACAGCAGCAGTTTTGAGTAGAGGTAGAGGAGGAGTATATAAAGAAAGAAGTATAACATATGAAGAAGTAAATCAAGCAATAAAAAGATTAAAAAATGGAAAGGCAGCAGGAATTGATGGAATCACAGCAGAAATGTTGAAGTGTGGAGGAGATGTACTCGTTAAACGGATGTTCAAGATATGTGAAGTAGCATGGGAAGGGGAGGGGGTGTGCCAGCAGACTGGACGAAAGCCATCATTGTCCCAGTTTACAAGGGGAAGGGCAGGAGAGGGGAATGTGGGAGCTATAGAGGTATAAGAATCTTGAGTATACCCGGAAAGGTATAGGGAAAAGTCATAATAGAGAGGGTGCAAAGAATTACAGAAGAGAAAATCAGTAAAGAGCAAGGAGGTTTCATGAAAGGAAGGGGATGTGTGGATCAGATAGTTGCCTTTAGGATGGTAGTAGAAAAAATAATAGCAAAAGGAAAGAAACTATACACTGCCTTCATGGATTTAGAAAAAGCTTATGACAGAGTCGATTGGATTGCATGGTGGGATGTTTTAAAGATTTATGGTGTGGGAGGAAAACTGTTTAGTGCAATAAAGTCTTTCCATGAGGATGCATCTGCATGTGTCAAAATTACTGGAGAAACAAATGAACATTTTGAGATAAAAGTGGGCTTAAGACAAGGGTGTGTCATGTCACCATGGTTATTCAATATTTATATGGATGGTGTCATTAGAGAAATGAAGGGCAAAGTTGGAGAAGTTGGAGTAAGACTGTTCGATGAGGGCAGGAAGTGGGTACTGAATTTGATACTGTTTGCTGATGACACGTTGCTCATTGCAGAAAATGAAAGTGACCTACAAAATCTGGTCAGTGTTTTTGATGGTGTCTGTAACAGGAGAAAGCTGAAAGTAAATGTCAACAAAAGTAAAGTGATGGTTTGTGAGCGAAGTAGAAGTGAGGTTGTAGATTTTGTATGCCCATATAGAGTGGGAATTGAATGTGAAAAAGAATGCAAAATAATTTTGAATGGTGAAGAAATGGAGGAGGTCAATGAGTTTAAGTACCTTGGATCAGTTATGTGTAAGCATGGTGGTACGGAGGGAGAGATAAGAGAAAGGGCATTGCAAGGAAGAAGGGTGGTAGGGTCTTTGGGACAAATCATGAATGGCAGAAGTGTGAGCATGGAGGTAAAGAGGGATTTGATAAACACAACAATAGTACCAACCCTCACATATGCAAGTAAAACGTGGGCCTGGAATGAAAGTCAGAGGTCTAAAGTGCAGGCAGCGGAAATGAGTTATTTGAGGAGTGCTTGTGGTGTGAGTAGAATGGATGGAATGAGTAATGAAAGTGTGTACGAGCATTTTGGAATGTGTCACAGGGGTGAAGGGAAAAAGTGTGGAGTGGTGAAAGTGAAGCAACAGACTTTAAAGTGGTTTGGCCACATGGAGCGAATGGAGGAGAGTAAGATGACCAGAAGGGTGTATGTGAGTGAGATAGAGGGAGGGAATGCTAGAGGACGACCTCCAGTCAAATGGAGGGATAGGGTGCAAGAGTACGTTAGGGAGAGAGGGGAAAGATCTTTGAGAAACTTTGAGCAGGCAAGGAGGGAGTGTCTGGATAGAGAAAGTTGGAAGCTCTTCTGCCGTGGCCATCCCCTGGTGGGAGCTCCTAGGAGCAGGCGTCGATGAAATGATGATGATGAAGTAAAATTGTCTATCTTGTATAGGAGGTGAGCTAAGGTAAATACAGTACTGTCTCCAAGTTTGCGATAAATAGGTTGACGTTGTGGGTCGCAACTGCTGAAATCGCAAACTTTGAACCATTATTCTTATGGGGAAAATTGAGAACCGTTGACATCTTGCGCTTGGCCACCCGTATGTGTGCAGACGGCCCCGGCCGCACTCTGGGCCCAAGCAGCTGACGGGCGGCTGATGATAGTGATGGTGGTGATGAGTGTCGGTGGCATGACCTTTGCATCGGCGCCACCTGAATGGTGTTTTTGTCGGGGCCCGTGTGTGTGTGTGTGTGTGTGTGTGTGTGTGTGTGTGTGTGTGTGTGGTTGTGTTTGTTGTGAGTTTGGGCTTCTCAATTTGCCAATTCTTGTTTTCCACATGTTGCACAGGACCCCTTTCTTTTCTTTCATCTCTTCATTTTGAAAAAGAGATGGAAGAAAGGAAAGGGGTCCTGCACAACATGTGGAAAGTGAGAATTGACAAATTGAGGAGCCTGGGCCCACAATGGGCACAGCCACACACACGCAGGCCCCAGTGAAAATGCCGTTTGGGTGGCGCTGATGCCGCGGCCACACCGCCAACACTCATCATCACCATCGCCATCATCAGCCGCCCGTCAGCTGCTCAGGCCCAGCGCGCGGTCGAGGCTGCTCGAACACGTGTGCCTGGCTGCCCGGATCCCACTCACCATGCTTCCCGCGGCCAATGGAAAGGCCCAGGGGGTGGGTAAGAGCGAGAATGGGAGTCAAGGACCACAACAAGGTGAGAAAAACCCCGGTTTTAGCAGCCTTTTCCTTTTCTTTTCGGGTCATATTGCAATTTCAGTTTTCAATAAAAATCTATTTTTGGGGTCCCTATTACAAACTCGGTGAATCGCAAACTTGAAACTCGCAATCCTGGAGACAGTACTGTAGTTTATAAACATTAATCACCAAGAGCATGTGCAAGTGACTGTCGCCTCCACTACAGCCGAGAGAGGAAGCCAGCCAATCAGGGCAAAAGCCTATAGGGAAGACAAGCAAATCAGGTGCCGCGTGACAAATGCTGCTTAGGCGCCAGATGAACATTTGGTTTGAACAGACTATAGCATCAACTTTTACCTGATCATAAATGCTACCACCAGCTTGCAAAGAGATTTAATAAATCACTCCCTCCCTCTTTGTAAACAGGGCATATATGCATATCATACCTGGCTTGACAGTAGTGGCAATGGCATTTAAGTCTCCGATCACCATTCCTGCTTGAGCCATGGCTTTACTGACCACCTCTTCAATGTTCTTCTTGTGTAAGGCTCCAGCGATTGGAGGTATGATGCCCCCATGTCTGTAGCAATTAAACATGTTGAATCATCATAATATTTGGATATCCATTTCCTATAGAGTTAAGATACTATATAAAAAATTCATATAATAATTTTGAGAAGTGTTCAAGGAAAATTCAGTCAACTGTAAGCCCAGTTCCAAACTTCAATCTCCAGAATCTTTACTCCCATTTAGTTTCATTTTACAACATGCAGTGGGATACACAGATATGCATTCTTAAAATCGCCATCCTTCAATGTGTATGTACCTATTTGTAGTATACAGGGCCTTAACTCATGCTTGGACAGTCCTGTTTCCCAATCTATATTTGTCAAACTTCTCCTTCATTATATGGATACTGCCCCCTTCAACAATGTCTTTGTTTAGTCCATTCCATGTATCCACACTCCTGTATAGAAAACTGTACTTGTTCAGGTATTTCAAACAAGTCCCCTTTCTCAATTTCTTACTATGTCCTCTTAGTTGCCTCCTCCCTTCAATTTCGATTAAATCATTTCCACCCAACACGTCCATTCCCCTCGTATTCCTGTACAATGCTAGCAGGTCTCCTCTTTCTCTTCTTTCTTCTAGTCGCGTATGACAGACGATAGTTCTGGTACCATCTTGGTTGCAATCCTTTGAATCCTTTCAAGTTTCCTTATATCCTTTTTCCCTCTTCCAGTCTCTTGGTACCTTCACTTGTGCTAGTGAGACATTAATCAAGTTGCTCAACTTTTCAGCTATTTGCTGGTTACACTCTTTTAGCACCCAATTTGATATACCATCTGGTCCTGCTGATTTCCTCGCATCCAATTCTTCCAATAATTTTCTAACTTCATCTGCTGATGTTTGTATTCTCTTCAGACCCACTGTATTCCCTGGCACTGCATCTACACCTTCAAACTCACTCTCCCTTGTGAACACTGTTTGGAAACAATTATTCATCACTTCTACTATTTCACTTATACTGTCAAAAGTTTCACCATTAACTTGAACTTTCTGAATCTCATCTCTATTTTTTAACTTTCCATTTATGAACTTATAAAACAGTTTTGGCTGGTCTTTGCACTTATCTACAATATTTTTCTCAAAATTCCTTTTTTCTTCTCTTCTTACTTTGACATAAGCATTCCTCTTCCTTTTGTACTCATTCCATAGATCTATCCTCCTATTATTTCTCCATTTGTTCCATGCCTTCTCCTTATCCTGCTTGGCGTCTACACACTTTCTATTATACCACCTTTCTCTTGACTTCCGGCCTTCTTTCATCCTTGGTACCCACTTTTCCACTCCTTCGTTGTAAATCCGTAGAAAGATAGCCCATTTTTCCTCCACATTATCAGCCTCAAAAAAAGTATCCCATTGTGCTTCCACAAAATGTTTCCCAAGTTGTTCAAAATTTGCCTTATTAAAGTTAAACCATTCTTTCCTGTAGTCCTCATTCCTGATTAATTTATCTCCTCGTAATATGTACTCAATAAGTACGTGATCGCTCTTCCCTATAGGGTTCTTATAGTTCATCTCCTCTATGATATCTGGCTCCCTGGTGATTATCAAGTCCAATCTACACCTTTTCACCCTCAAATTAAAAAAGTTGAAATTCAAATTTAAAAAGTTGAAATTCAAATTTAAAAAGTTGAATTTCAAATTAAAAAAGTTGAATTTCAAATTAAAAAAGTTGAATTTCAAATTAAAAAAGTTGAATTTCAAATATAAAAAGTTGAATTTCAAATTAAAAAAGTTGAATTTCAAATTTAATACGGTAAGTTGAATTTCAAATTAAAAAAGTTGAATTTCAAATTTAAAAAGTTGCCTGTAAACAAAGCAGTTGCCCTGTATCCACATGGCATCGTCTGCTAAAGTAAGGGCTGTCGCAGCTTGTGCAGCCATTACCAAAGTTATGGACTTGTTGCTGCTGTTAAATGGAAGAAAGAAGCGGTTATGGGCACAATTATGGTTTCAAAGACAGGAGGACAGGAGTGTTTACCCAAACCTCGTCTGAGAACTGGAAAAATTTTCAGAATGTCAACCATGGGATACTGTTGGACGAACCTATTTTTTCTGGTAGTTTTCATTGTTATGAAATAATCTGCTAGCTGTTTCGGTCACAAATCATTAAATCACTAACATAATGATTGACTTTTCAATGACTGTTGTATGTGCACCCGCCGCCGCCGCAGCCACAAAATAGCTCACAGAGGTTCAACTTGCTTACTGTTTCCATAATTCACTCACCGCTCACAAAGATCACAAGTGGGCAAACTAGAACAAAACCAGGCAAATTAATGTTTTTCTTGCTGTGTATTCCCCCAGCGTGCATGCGTGATGGACAGCAGAATGACTTATTTCAGCGAGGAAGTATTTCTCGCAACACCAGACAGCGTAGTGGACTGCCACCGCAATGTCCCGTCCTGCGCCAGGAACACAACACCAGGAGTCCTTCTACCATTTTCAAAGACTGAAAAAAAGTTTTTTGAACTGTGGTTCTTTGGCACGGGGTGTTCTCTTTTCTTGTCAATCAAATAGTAAACAAAGCAGCTCTGCCAGTCCACTTTACGAGTCTCTTGGTGGGCCATCTTCCACTGCCCCTCACTCCTCAGCCACTGCCGTCATCTGTTTGTCTACATACAGCCGTGCGGTACCCATGTACCCACGCTCGTGCTCACAACCAATTTCCATTCATACGAACAACCGACAAATCACTCCTGGTTGGGCATATGGGAAACCACAGTTGCCCATAGCCCCGATGGTTGGATGAAAACAGCCAGTGTGCCACCGCCTTTTATGGTAGCAAAATAAATTGACACTTGATATGCACATAAATAGAATATTTGGATATAATTTGTTGCAAAACATTAAAATGGCATTGCATTTCATTACATGGATAAGGATATGATGAAAATCATAATAGCAATGATAAGACCAAGATTTGAAGATAGCGACCAAAATGGTATCAGAGTTGTCAAGTCTACCACATAAAAACAGATTGAAGGAAATGGAATTGATGACACTTGAAGAGGAGACTTAATAGTTTTATAGAAATTTACTAGTGGACCGAACAAATTGGATAGAAGCAACCTGGTTGTGGCAGAGGGGAGGAGGGGGCTGAGAGGACACAGAAAGAAGCTGGTAAGGGGAACATGTCTAAAGGATAAAAAGAAATACAGTTTCCCATATAGAAGTGTAGATGAGTGGAATGGTCTAAAGGAGGAGATTGTGGAGGCGGGGAGTGTCCATCAAATGGAGGAAAGTTTGGACAAATATAGGCAAGGAGACAGGACTATCCAAGCTTAGGTCAGGCCCTGCAAACCATAAATAGGTAAATACAAATAGGTTAATATACACACACACACACACACACACACACACACACACACACACACACACACACACACACACACACACCTTACCTCAAATGGATACTGTGCTGGTTATTTAGTGCCTCACCAAGCACCTCCCCAGCATCACTCACCACAGCAGCACCTGTGTCATCACAGCTTGTCTCGATACCCAGAATACACTGAAAGGCAGTCACAGGCATCAATATAATAAAAACTGACTAATATTTACATACCTGCTTATCCTAACATACTGCAGTAATGCTGTGTATTAATATTGGTGACTTTAAGAAAAGTGTCACATATTTTTTAAAAAATCAAAATATTTGAAAAAAATCTCATTTTCTAGCAAACTTCAGCTATTATGTTTTGAAGTTTAATAAGGAAATAAGCAAAATTGAAAGGGTTATGGCTGATTATCTCCATCCCACACTTTCCTGTCACTTGCGTCAGCAGGGAACGAGTTGATGCATACATCTTCAATTAATTTTCCGCAAAAAAAATCCGCAATGAAAATTCATATGATATTCACTGGCATCTAGAAGCAAACTGGCATCTCTATCACATTCAAGGCTTCACTATTCACTCCTCTCACTACCATGAACCGAATGAACAGTGGAAGTGGAATGTGGAATTGAGTGGAAGAGGTTGGTTGTCACTCCTCACCACTCATCCTTCCATCATTCCTGCTCCCTTCAGACCATTTACCTCACTCATTTTGTCTAGCCCATGCTTTTTATTACATACTACATTGTTACACCACCGTGCCAAAGGCATCAAGGCACAAAGACGCTCAGAAACAAAGAATGTTAACTGTAGTCCAATGTCACCCTGGGGCGCATGGAGTGGTGACCTTGAGTCTGCCACCCCCATCTCCACCCACCCCTCTCTCTGCAATCACTGATACCACTGGATCCTTACAGGGCTGTGCTAGTTCTCCACAATTTCTTGGCTCACAAGAGCCACAGCCATTAGGGATACCTCCATGTACACCTATCACAGCACATCTCACCTAACATGACACATTGTCTTCACATCAAAAGCGTATGAAGATGACAAAAGTCGCTGTCCCTGAAAAACAATTAATAGGAGGTACATAATTTTAGAACACCAACTCCATGCATTGGATTCAGGGCTGAGGTGCCCACATATGTGGTGTTGAGGCAATGTAGGTGGTGCCTTCTGATACCCTCGCCTTGGAGGCTTTGAGCAATTAAAATGCTTTGCAATAAGGGAGGACCAGATACCACTATACCCTAGGATGCGATGTGAATGTCATATAACATTTCAAGATTGATACAGAGCGTGACTGCGAGGGAAAACAAACAAACCAGCAACTGCTCCAGTGCACTAGGCCTTTAAAAACTGCACGCTTTAACCCTTTCATTGCTAAACGCTTCCAGCAGGCGTTAGGCGTATTTGCTGATGGCGCTAAACGCCCGCTGCGACCTCCACCCGCACTCAAATCTCCCGCGTATGAGAGTGTTCCAACACTAATTCTCACAACACAGGATTGCCAATTGAGTGGATTCTTCACTAAATTTGGTGGAAAATCATATCAGCCCAGCGCGGCAAATGTACGGACGAGTAACTGGTGGATGTTCTTGCCCAATATAGCGGCATTTTTGCATAGCTTCACCTATCACCTGACTGATTCTTTGACCAAATAGTTGTAAATATTGCAGTTGGCAATACTCCCTTGCCAGAATCTGAAGAAAAGATGTCCGCAGTTCCCTTAATACGGCTGATCATCCCGCACACACAGACGTAAGTGTTAACATTCAACACTCCCTGAACGTCCATGCACGTTCGCAAGAGAGGCACACATAACCGACTCCTATAGATCTGAACCTCCTCTTTCCAATGGTGTTTTGGATTTTTAGCTGTGATGAATAGTTTTTGAGATACAGAAGTTAAAAGAAACACCCCCATTGGGCTCCCCGACTGCGCCTGAGGGTATAGTCGCGTCCGCACCGCACGCAAGGAAAGGGTTAAGGGGGCGGCTACGGGGGGTCCTCCTGCACATATGGTTCGTCCAATAGCTTTGAAGTTTTAGTATGTTATTTGTAGGTGTAAAGGTATGATATTCTGTGAATTTCATTAAATTCGGGTGAAGTTTAGGAGAGACTCAAACAGAGCGTACTTTTTTGTTGTTGTTGTTTCACAGACTTTATTTTTCAGTTAATCTCTTTGAAAAAATACCATAGAAACTTTGTTTACCTATCTACATTTCCCAGCTAGAAAATTTTAGATTTTTTTGTTTTGTCTTCGAAAAAATAAAATTACAATTTTTTGTCACTTATAATTTTCTCCACTCTGTCCCATTTTCTTTTGACATTTTTTTAAATTTTATAGCGGGCAAAAATTGTCCTTTAGTTGTAGTGTTAAATGATACCTAACAAAAGTCGGTCAGACGTTTTACCCATTATGTGAAATTTTTTGAAGAGTAAAAAACTACTTTTCGAGATATTGGCTCCTAAAGATTTTTTTCCATTTCTCCCTGTCTTGCCATTTGTATTTATCTGATTGGCATTAAATTTTCACATATTATTATGTGTTCCTTGTTGACTTACTGGAGAATGATATGGAATCTGGTCCCCCTTTACAAAAAAGCTTTAATCAATCAAAGGTGAGGGTGTCAGAAGGTCAAGGTGTTCCTGCATGACCGTACTGGGCAATTCTGTCTCTCGAACAGTGTTTGTAGCTTTTTCTGGTTGCCTTGCACTTGTAAAATCATTTGTGAGGACGTTTTTTGGGCTAGAGTGGAGGGGAAATTGCAACGCACCTCGCTCGTTTGTGTCGGGCGAGGCACTGCTGTGCTGAGCGGCTCGCCGCTTCCTCCCTTCTCCCAGCCCAGCGGGCCACGCAGATTATGAGGATCACAAGTGGCAAAATTTACTGAGAAAAAAATATTACAATGCAATTTTACGTTATCTACAAGCATTGAATGATACTGCATATGTTGACGCGTGTGTCTGGCTACGACACAACAGCGCGGGACATTTAAAAATGGTCTCCAGTGGGGAGGGGTTTTACTTTTACGAAAACAAACTCCATATATCTACGGACGAGCCACTGGTGGATGTTGTTGACCAATATAGCAACATTTTAGCATTGCTTCACTTATCACATGACTGATATTTTGACCAAATACAGTTGTCCCTCAATAGTATTTTACACTATGATTTTCAGGGTGTTGGCGCTGAGGAAGTAAGGCATTTCAAAGGCTGTAGTTGGGACCTAAAGCAACAACTACCTCCCGAACCAAGACCAAGACCAAGGGAGAAATCCCAGGCCACTTGTGACATCAAGACCAAGATCAAGATCATAGATACAGCGAACTCTGCTCTCATTCATGTGGTATGCTCTCCCTACGGCAACATAACTCATCCCAAAACATAACTTCTCTTAAATCTGAATTCGTCTGCAAGGTGAACACCTATCTCGAACGCTTTGGAGTAGAACTGTTGCCACTCATGCCATGGCTACTTGGTGCGACGAGCGGGAAATTTAAAAATCCTAAAAAAATCTTCCATGACAATCCGTATAAAACCGAAACTGTACTATTGGAAACCGTACTATTTGAGGGACGACTGTAGTTGTAAATTTTGCAGTTGGCAATACTACCCTGCCAGCACCCCATCATCAAGAGATCTACTCGGTAGTTGCCTTACGGCTGACTGTCGCGCACGTATAAATGTACGTCTTCACAGGCAACACCCCCTGAACGTGCCTGTACGTTCGCAAGAGAGGCTTACATTACCAAATCTTATAGATCTTGACCTCCTCTTTCCAAAGGTGTTTTTGTTTTGCTGATAGACCGATTCTATCGGCTGACATCACCCTAGCTGACCTAGTCGGTCTTTCAACAAGAGCTGGCGTGTCTCTTTGTACAAGTTGAAGACGTGAGTATGGGTTCCCTTAAAACATAATTTCCATCACCTCCGTCAGACAGAGCTCGGCCTATGTATGTGGATCTATGCGACGGGAGTGGCTGGGCCTTCTGTATGTGTAGATTGTGCATAAGTGTGATGTGCACAAGCATATATAATCATAAAGCTATTTCTTTTCATATGCCGATGGTGAAATAAAATTATTATTATTATTTACAGACGATGGTCACACTCTAACCATTTTTTGTTTACTTCGTTCCATTTTGCTTATTTTTTTATTATTTAATTTTATTCATTTATTTTTTTACTGACGTATCCATGAAAAAAGTTATGAAGAAAAGCGCAGTGACGAAACGGACGAAAACAGTGGTGACGAAACGGTTTGGTGACGAAATGGGTACACCTCCTTCAAGAAAGCGCTGAAGACTCACTTATTCACTAATGCCGCGGCCGTACCCAGAGGAGGCGACGCACTTTCATTAACATTATCCCTATTTTCAAGAGTAAAAAAAAAGTCCTTGAATTGGATTTTCAAAGCGTTTCCATGACTGTTGAAGGTTTGTAGAAAAGATATATGAAGAGATACTGATGTTTCATAAAGTAGATTATGAGATACTGGCACGGACCCAGTGGCGTTCCTGAGGGGGGGGGCGAGGGGGGGCTGTTTGAAATCGCCCCCCGGGCCCCAAAGTGAGGGGGGCCCCAAAATGCGAAATTTAACCATTGCTGCTATGGCAGGAGGACAAGCTAAATTCAGTGGCCCCAAAATGGTCAAGGGCCCCATTTATATCTGGACCCGAAAGACAAATTTGGGTCTCACTAAAGGGCCCCAATTTTCAATTTTGTAAACAAAAATTTAACTCCCTCCACATCATATCGCCATCAGAGTACATTACTGTTAACCTCATTTTTACCATTTATCATTATGCTTAACTGGATTAAGTGGATCTTCAATTATTCAGTGTGCACCTAGTTTTAGGAAATAAAATGTCTGAAATTTGCATTTACAAGTGCCTTTAAAATGATTCTACAATTGCTCATATTCTAAAAATTTTCCCGGGGTGGGGGGGTGGGGGCTAACAGCACCCCACTAAACCCCGCAGCTGCTTTGGCTCATTGTGCTCGCCTCTCACCCCATAAGAGGGGCCCCAAATGGGAATGAGCCCCCCGGGCCCCAAAATGTCTAGGAACGCCCCTGCACGGACCTAAAACGAATCTTTACCGGGTTCTCTAACTGTCTAACAGATAACTAGCCAAACATGGTTACCTGTGAGTGGTGTTGATGTTGCAGATGAAAGACTCCCGTTAAAGAGCTCTTACACCCCTTGCATACATTGATTGTGTGCTGCACGATGATTCTTAAGTTGCTTCGGTAGCTACTTATCTTTCTGAATGTACTTAGAACAGTGAAGCTTCTCTGTACCACGAAATATCCACAATAAATTTTCCGCACCCCCTGACAGCATCGCGCAAGGCTGGCCATCATTCAGACACTCACTGGTGAATTCGCACCAGGACGCGCCCGGTCCGGGTGGGAGCAAGAATGACATGTACTTTGTGCATATTTACGGTTGAGACAGCACAGGCAAAAATTACATCATGGTGTTTTTTATTGAACTACATCTAGTTTTAAAAATTCTTCCATTTAGTAATCCAGCAGATATGACCGGTGCCGAAAACTGTAGACAAATCACGTGTGTTTGTTTACAAATGGGATCCTCAGGCAGCGGTGCCATATACCCAGAAAAGTCTGGATTTCTCCAGAATTTTGTAGCTAATGCCAGAATTCCAGAATTATGACGAATATATCCAGATTTTTTCATGCTTAGCCAGAAAGAATCCCTGAAAACTTCTAAATTTCCAGAATTTACTGTTTAGTGATTAACTGACTACGTTCAGTAAATAATAGGATTAACATATACATCATTGAGTTTCAACTATTTCGTGTATTTATACGGACAGTAGCTGTTGAGTTGAGGACTTTGAACTGAATAAATTAAGTGGTGGCCGGTGGTGGTGGTGTCAATTTGAATATTATTATTATCCTAATATAGTGCGTCCTATTTTGGTGTCATCTGCAAATTTACCTGTCACTAGTTATCCCATTGTCTATGTACGTCATGGATGTAGATAATGAATAGCAGCGGGCCTAAAACTGATCGAACCTTGAGGAACCCCACTGGTAACATTACCCCATTCGGATTTTTTACCGTTAATGGTAACCCTCTGTTTCCTGTCGCTTATCCACGCCTTAATCCAATCAAATATATCCTTCCCTCTTATCCCATGAGCCCTATAGCTGACTTTATTTAACAGTCTCTGGTGAGGTACCTTATCGAAAGCCTTACTAAAATCAAGATAAACCACATCATAGCTCTCATTATTGTCAGCTGCCTCGTATACTCTATTGTAAAAGGATATAAGATTATAGTGAGGCACGACTTTCCTTTAGTAAACCCATGCTGTGAGTCGTGAATTAAATTATGTCTGTCTATATGGTCCCTAATACTATCAGCTATTATTGACTCAATCATTTTACCTATAACTGACGTCAAACTAATCGGCCAATAGTTCTCCATAGAAGATTTGTCTCCCTTCTTAAATATTGGAATAACGTGTGCCTGCCTCCATGAAACAGGCACCACCCCTGTGTCTAGTGACTTCCTAAATACTTCCGTTAACTGCCCACTTATTTCAGTTACGCATTCCTTTATTACCCTGGGGAAAAGTTCATCTGGCCCTGGCGCCTTAGTGACTTTAAGTCTATCTATCTGTCTAATCACGAGCTCCCTACATTTGTTGATGTCGGTTAATTCTTCTACCTTTTCTCCCCTGTAGATCTGTTCTCCCTGAGGTATATCATCTAATTTTTCTTTGATAAATACAGTTAAGAAATATCTATTTAACGCCTCGCTCATTTCCTCATCACTATCAATCAGTTATTCTCCTGACTTAAGCGGCCCTATCTTATCCCAAAACCTTGGTCTTATAAAGCTGAAAGAAGCCCTTTGGATTGGTCTTTGCTTCCCTGGCAATTCTAATCTCATAATTACGTTTTGCCATACGTGTGTTTTTCTTTACTGCTCTAGCTCATTGTAAAACATGTATCCTTAGTTGTATAGTCACACTCTGTACTGCCTGGAGGTTGGGATGGCATGCTCCTCCCTTCTCCTTTGTTGTTTTACTTGCAACAATAAACTATCAATCAATGATCAATCTGTTCATACCCAAATTTAATTGATGGTATAACATGAACCCCATAGCAAGATGGCGCCTTTGTACAGCGGTTAGTATCGAAGCGATGTTGTAGGAATCAATTCTCAGTCGCAAAATAACTCGCAGAGAGAGGTTCAACTTGCTAACTGATTATTCTATATTTCACTCACCGCTATCCTTTACTTTGTCTGTTTCGGCTCCAATACGTGGCACAAACATAAGAGCAACACTTTCGATCAAGAGAAGACTTTATATCAAACGAACAGGGCAGATCTAAGAAAGAATTACCCCTCTCTGACGATCATTCAGTTCATGCTTGTTTGATCTGGTGAGATGTCTTGCGGGCAATATCAACCATCACAAAGATTACAGGTGGACAAACTAGAACAAAAATAGGCAAATTAATATGTTTTCCTACTGTGTAGTTCCCCTGTTCTTAAGCGTAGTGGACAGGAGAGCGACTTATTTCTTGCGAGGAGGTATTTTTCGCAACATCCTGCAGGCGAGGCGTGTCCGAGGTGCTTGTTGTTATTGCTTGGTTGGAATGTCGCCTCCAGGAAACTGACTCATCTCCGTGTGCCTTATGCAGTGCCGCTAGCATGGAGGCGCCCCTGTCCGTGGTGCTGGTGTGCGTGTCCGTGTGTGTCCGTGTTGCCAGGGCCGAGGGGACCTACGAAACATGTAAGATCACTGTCAAATACTCCATATCCTTGTGCCTGGTGGAGGGCTATTTTTCCGGCAGCGTTCGGTAGCTAGTCACTGAAGGCTGAAGGGACTCCGTGGACCTTCATGCCTTTCCCTCATATGTTGCGTCATGTGCCAGCTCAGGCTGTGGCCCTGTGTTCGATGCATTTACGGTGGAGTTTTTCAATTTGTTCAGCCACACTACCACTCCCGTCCACACTTTTCCTGTTATTCAGTTTCCTCATATTCCCTTCAGGGTGATGTTATTGGATTTCCTCCATAATCACAGACCAGAAAGCTACTTGCCTGATTCCTAATAATATGAACCTGTATAGTAGCTAATATTCAAACTTGATTGAGTAATGTATTTTTTTTCTGATGGATTTTGAAGTAACTAAAGTATTTCTTTATAAGAAGTCCATCCCCCCCCTCTGCCACTCCAGCCCCCTACCCTAAAACAAGCTCGGGACCCATAGGAAATTGGTATTTTTTTGGGGGGGAAGGCAAACTGATTGAAATGTGGGCCTCAAAAAATTCCCTCTAATAGGGAAAATTCCCGAGTCCCATAACTTTATGGATAGTTCATGAAACCCAATGTGTCATAATCTAATCTAACATAACATTGTAGCGGCGGATACGGCCAGTCTGTTGACGAGTGTTGGGCGTGTCATTGGATGACCAGTATAGTGGACCCAGCCCCACCAGCGCTGCCCCATCCCACCCACACTGCGTATTTCCAGTGGCCCACACCTCATGTCAAATATGTTTAAACTGCTCCAACCTACCCAACTGGGGGTGGCTTTGCCCCTCTCGACTCCCCTCCCCTGTGCAAAGGAGGGCTTCTCTATATCTGCCTGTCTTGTCAGTCACACACTAGACACTCAACAGCCCAGGGAGCATCATATTTTCCCTAACTTGGTGAAATTTCCTTGTGCTGATTGCAAGCTATTGCGAGAGGTAGCAACTATTTGTAAACTCACAGCTCCAATTCAGCCTATCCTTCCAGATATTATTGAAAATAAATATTAAACAATTTCAAGTGGTACAATACTGATGGTTAACCCGTCCACTTTGACTAAGTTGATGCTATGAGTGGCTGAGAAACGGTTAAATATGGAATGAAAAAGAGGGTAACAAAACACCCTGGAGTGTGCATTAGTGTGCTATACTTATACCCATGCAGCTGCTAGTCTTTACTTTTTGTTTTATGCACTCAAAGATCATTGTTACTGAGTACTTTGTGGTACAAGATAAACTGATTTGTTACAGCTGTCATCCAGTCCTGACGCTCCTGTTGCCAACCGATCTGGGAGTGACCTAACACTGGCCAAGGCCACTAACTCAGTCAGCAGTTGCTTGATTCACCAGACAGAATAATATTTCACAGACAAGTTGGACAACTGGATCTCTATTTTCCATGCACATTATGTTATCACTAAATGAAAAGATAGAATAATTACAACACTTTTACACATTACTCCATGGTATAAAGACTTTAATAATGGAAAAATTGTATATAGATGTTTCATGCTTTTTGTACCATCTGTTTTCCTGGGACAAATTATTTTATGTATTGATGGATTGAACTCAATGTTTTTATTATTTTTTTCTTTTTATATATTTTAAAGGAAATGCATTTACACAGAACCCATAAATAGTTTACTTTCTTCTTAAATGGTATTTGAGAATGACGCTGCGGCTGAGATTGTCCCCCGTTTCTACCAAAACAGTAACAAACCACACGCGCGGCCCTGCTTCCTCCTGAGCCTGCTCGCTTGCTCTTCACTGCCTATTCCATCTTTACTGACTGAGGCTGAGGACAGGAGTGAATGTGTGCAGTGGCAAGTGTGTGGGTGGGTGCAAGGAGGGTTTGCGACCTTCGATTTTGGTCGTCAGTTGGGCAGGCTATTTCGGTTTCGGTCACATAATTTCTTTTTTTTCCACAAAGGTAGCTAAAGATAATGTGCTCTAAGCTTTTCTATTTGAAGCATAAACCTCTACAAAGGCGAGGTAAAATGCGTGTACGGCATATTTGGCATAGTACATTCATAAAAAATGAGATAGCTGCAGCACACATGTGACCATTGTTTCCTCTCTAAAAGGATGTTAATAATATATACTTGAGTATATATCGGAAATTATCACGGACAGACCATGAACTTATATTATTAAGAATATTGGCATTGAAGATCAATATGTATGGTAAACAAGACTTTTTTGCGGATGCCACTCGGTAGAGCGCGACGCTTTGTCCAACTTGTAAATTAAGCCAGCCGGTGACCCCTGAAAACAATGAGTTAGTGACCATTGCCATTGCCACACATCACCATGGCCTCCATTTTACTCAAATTTGGTGACTCTCACGTCGGACAGTACTGGTCACACCGACCCAGTGCACTCATTTTGACTCATTTGTACAGTAATGGTCATACCGGTACCTTAACGCATGGGCTAATAACCGCTACTTTTGTCAAACTACACGCACACTAATAAAGAGGTTAAATACTTATTTTAGCATTTATCGAGAGGAGAAGTAGTCTTAAATTTTGAGGAGACTAAAGAATACTGTGTCTGCACATCACTTCATGATGGCAGGAAGGGTAAGCTAGGTTGGTATAAGGCTTAGTCTCTCAAGGAAGCTGTTGTGAAAGGATATCAGTGATCTTAGAGAAAATTTTGAAGACTCGCTACATTCTTGGAGCTATTACAGTCATACTAGGCGGCCCCTCAAAGACTTTTATGTTTACAGCAAGACCACCGAGTTTCCAACATGATGTGTGCTTTTCGTTATTGTATGTGTCACGGACGGGCTGTAACTACCGTGACTACCGTAATTAGATAAATTTCATAATGGTTTTCCCTCAAAATGAATACTATTTTGTGGTACAAAGGTCATGGTTAACAGGGAAAAAAATGACAGTTGGTACTAGGAAAAAGAATGTTCAACATATAAAACTGATGTCAGTTTCCAACATTATCATGAATGAATCATGAGTGACACATTATATTTGTTCTTGTTTTCATTATTATTATTATTATTATTATTATTATTATTATTATTATTATTATTATTATTATTATTATTATTATTGTGATCTCAAAAAGGGCATCAGAGGAAAATCAAAAGTTGACAGACCCTAGCAGAATCCCCCTCATTTTTTTGTGCTGCCTGTAGCACTGGTAGGCTTTCTTGAGGGGCCTCATGGATGGCCCCAGCCCATTACTGGTGCAGGCTAATTTTATCTATAATTGGCTGTTTGGCAGACATGGAGATGGAAAATAGGAGACAGTAACAGTAACAAATGTGATGATACAACGTACAAATACTGCATGTGCATCAAAGATGATTTTTTAGATGCTAACATTATTATAGTGTTGATGGGACTGGGGAGCACTGCACTGGCAGTGGAGCGGGGCCTGAAACCTCATCAAAGGTGAATGGTAAATGGAGAGGAGAACAAGAAGGAAAAAAAGGGTAGGGCAAAAACTACACCTAGTGAGTTGATAACTCATAAAGTGTCGGCAAATATGACACCTTGTGGTTACACCATTGCTGGCCACATCTTGGATTTTTTTTCTTGGCAAAACCAGTCTTAAATGATGTGAATGGAATGGAAATGACAGTCATTGCACCCAGAACTGACTAGAAGTGGTATTATGGCGAACAAAATATTCCGTGCTAAAGTTAGCAACTTAGCGAAACCTTATGTATATAGTTTTTTCGCTTCCTCTATTTCTCACACTGTGAACAATGAGTTGGGGACGTGCATAACATCTTTACTGTGTTTAGAGGAAAACAACATGTCATATTTTAGCTTCTAGAAATTACAGTCACGAAAAAAGCCCTTTCCCATGTGATTGGTTTTGCATAATTGTTTTTGTACGGGTGGAGAATGTGCGTGTGTGTGTGTGTGTGTGTGTGTGTGTGAGAGAGAGAGAGAGAGTGTGTTTGTGTCTTAAAATCAAACCAATGGCAGCCACCAGATACTCCATGTGTGTTGCCTTTCAGAGTGCGAATATTTCTCGAATAATATGTATTTGTTTTCCATACGATAAAACGAAAAGCATATCATAATTCATATCGTACAAGGTTTCACTACCACAACACAACATGCATCAAAAAACATTAGGAATGGGGAGAGTAAGTAATGGAAATTAGACTGTTTTCATGTTAGCGGGGTCGAAGTGTCATAAGGCAACTACCACAAAAAGAATGGAGCAGAAACCGCTCCAAAATTGAAAACTGATAAAAGGAAAATAAGACGATATTCATGTTAGCAGGGTCGAGGAGGCAACATATACATCATTATCATCATCATTTCATTGACGCCTGTTCCTAGGAGCTCCCACCAGGGGATGGCTTCTTAGAGGCCACTTTCCATAGAATAAAAAAAGAAAAATGTAAGCAAATTCCCTCCCTTAATAAATTCTTGGAGTGCTTGTGGTGTGAGTAGAATGGATGGAATGAGTAATGAAAGTGTGTATGAGCATTCTTGAATGTGTCACGTGGCTGAAGGGAAGAAGTGTGGAGTGGTGGAAGAAGTGAAGCGACAGACTTTAAAGTGGTTTGGCCACATGGAGCGAATGGAGGAGAGTAAGATGACCAGTAGGGTGTATGTGAGTGAGATAGAGGGAGGGAATGCTAGAGGACGACCTCCAGTGAAATAGAGGGATAGGGTGCAAGAGTACATTAGGGAGAGGGGGGAAAGATCTTTGAGAAACTTTGAGCAGGCAAGGAGGGAGTGTCTGGATAGAGAAAGATGGAAGCTCTTCTGCTGCCGTGGCCATCCCCTGGTGGGAGCTCCTAGGAGCAGGCGTCGATGAAATGACGATGAATATTCTTGTAAAGTTATCAAAGTTTCTGAAAACTTTTCCTATATGGGATGAGGCTCAGAACAAGGTATAGTAATGTTCTAGTGGTCTGTGTTGATGGAGAGCAAGGTTACAGTGGAAACTAGAAATCCTGTAGATAATTCCAAATATAGAGTGGGAATTGAATATGAAAAAGAATGCAAAATAATTTTGAATGGTGAAGAAATGGAGGAGGTTAATGAGTTTCAATATCTTGGATCAGTTATGTGTAAGCATGATGGTACAGAGGGAGAGACAAAAGAAAGGGCATTGCAAGGAAGAAGGGTGGTAGGGTCTTTGGAACGAATCATGAATGGCGGAAGTGTGAGCATGGAGGTAAAGAGGGATTTGAGAAATACAGTAATAGTACCAACTCTCACATATGCAAGTGAAACGTGGGCCTGGAATGAAAGTCAGAGGTCTAGAGTGCAGACAGTGGAAATGAGTTATTTGAAGAGTGCTTGTGGTGTGAGTAGAATGGATGGAATGAGTAATGAAAGTGTGTATGAGCATTTTGGAATGTGTCACAGGGGTGAAGGGAAGAAGTGTGGAGTGGTGGAGGAAGTGAAGCGACAGACTTTAAAGTGGTTTGGCCACATGGAGCGAATAGAGGAGAGTAAGATGACCAGGAGGGTGTATGTGAGTGAGATGGAGGGAGGGAATGTAAGAGGATGACCTCCAGTGAAATGGAGAGATAAGGTGCAGGAGTATGTCAGGGAGAGGGGTGAAAGATCCTTGAGAAACTTTGAGCAGGCAAGGAGGGAGTGTCTGGATAAAGAGAGATGGAAACTCTTCTGCAGTGGCCATCCCCTGGTGGGAGCTCCTAGGAGGAGGTGTCAAAGATGAATGAATGAATAAATTCCAAATATGATCATTATCTCCTCAGTTAAAGTAATTCTTTCCCTGACAGATAAGCTGGACTCCTTCAGATTGTGTGGTAGTGGTAAGGAGTCTGGCTCCTTCTACATCAGGCCATGGAAGGCTGCTATACTCACCTTTGGCAACCCACCCGACAGCAACTTACCCCCACCTGGACGGGACATTCATGAGTGTAAAGTGCGTATGAGGAGACATCTTTTCAGCTGTTGCTTGTTTGTTTTGGTAAAGCAATAATGCCTGGGTAATACTTATCCCTACTCATTGCCCACCACAGGAGGCCACAGCAGAAGTCTCAGTAGTCTTTTGTTGGTATACTCCTTGATTATGTTATGATATACTCCTTGCATCATATTGATTTCTTTTGGCCATCATAGTTTGCAATAAGTCATATTGAAGACATTGGATTGCATTAAATTAACTAATATTCATTTTCATTTGAATGTATGCATCATTGCAGTCAAGTAAATACAAGGTGCCTCAAAGTACCTTCCTTAAAGGAAAAAATTGTCCTGTAAATATAAATCTGTCATGTAACCTAAAAATATTTCTTGACTTGAAAAAAAATCGGTAAATATCAGTAAGAAAATAGTAAAAAAAAATTGGTTTGAATAGATGCTGAAGCTGTGTTGAGTGAGCATTGGGGGAGGATATTTAAAGTCTCCCAAGTAGCTCAAATATGAAACAAAGTGAGCTTTGGCCTGAGTAATGTGCTGCAGTATCATGATCATACCAAGTTGTTTTTGAGTGGCTTAGAGAAACATTTATGTTTACATCTTTCAGGTATCTATAACAACACAGAAGGACTTTGGTCTGGGAGCTGTGGTTCAGGACTTGAGCATCAAGGCAACACTCAATAAGCACACCAATGGATGGGAGTGTGATGGCGACTACATCCAGGTATGATGTCGTGACCTGATTTATATTGCATGTGTTTCCCTTTCTTAACATGGTAGGATCCTTATTTTGGCAATTAATTGGTAATGCTAAGTGTCTGCAAAATAAATGAAAATCACCAAAATATTGATATGACATGTCAAAGGAATTACACTGGGGCCTTGTGTCTAGCGATATTAACTCTTTTACATGCCGATGATGGTTTTAGCTGTCACCGACCCCTGAGGCTCAGACGTACTAATGATGGCTTTGACCATCATCTGAAAAAAATATTTAAAAGAAAAGAAGGTACTTTAAACCTTAAAGAAAGACTTACCTACAGGTGGTAATATTGGTTGGTTCCATAAAAGGACATGTCTTGCGTGCGGACTCCTTCATTTTGTTTTGCTTCCCTTGTTCTTTGTGACTGCTATTGTTCCACATCTAAAATACACTAATTGACAAGCTTTGGCCCAAATACATGCATACATAGACCTAGAAGCACAGTCACATGGCTAGTTGTGATGGATTTTTTTTCTGCATACAGTCATACCTCGGTCGGTTTACAAGTTTAATTCATTCCGGAATTTTGCTCATACACCAAAACACTCGTAAACCAAAACGAATTTCTCCATATCTATAATTATCCAACTTTTCCTTGAAGCTCTGCACACTCTTCGCCAATACTATTTCTTCACTTAGTCTGTTCCAAACCTCTATATATTTCTTTGTGGGAAGCTATATTTCTTTATGTCTCTTGAGCATCTTCCCTTCCTCAACTTTTTACCATGTCCTCTAGTATTCCTGCTGGAAGGTTCTTCTCTTAGTAGAAATTTCTCGTTATCTACTTCTTCCATTTTACTCAATAGCCTATATATTTGTATTAGGTCTCCTCTTTCTCTTCTTTGTTCTAGTGTTGGTAAGTCCATTTCCTTTAGTCTCCCTTCATATGTCAGTCCCTCCAGTTCTGGAACCATTTTTGTTGCCATCCTCTGTATTCTTTCTAGTTTTTTTATGTGTTTCTTCATATGTGGAGACCACACTGTTTCCGCGTATTCTAGTTTAGGTCTGATCATAGTAGTAATTAATTTTTTCATCATTTCTTTGTCCATGTAGTGGAATGCTATACCTATATTTCTCACCATGTTATATGTATCACCAAAGATCTGATTTATATGACTTTCTGGTTGCATATAATCTTGCATTATTACTCCCAGGTCTCTCTCTTCATTTACTTTCTTTAATATTTCACCATCTCCCATTTTATATGTCCATTTTGGTCTTTCTACACTTTCTACACTGTGTGTGTGTGTGTGTGTGTGTGTGTGTGTGTGTGAGAGAGAGAGAGAGAGAGAGAGAGAGAGAGAGAGACTTCAAGACTTCTCTCCCTTTCTCCCTTTGCATCACTGAGGTGTCAATCTTTTGACACCCCTCTCTCTCTCTCTCTCAACACACACACACACACACACACACACACACACACACACACACACACACACACACACACACTTTCAGTTATAGAGACGGGACAGCACGAGCCTAGTACGGCTCTTTTCCTGTATTTCACAACTAGGTAAAACTAGGTAAATACACACACACACACACACACTCACACACACACACACACACACAGGAATACTAGCGGACATAGTAAAAAGTTGAGGAAGGGAAGATGCTCAAGAGACATAAAGCAATATAGCTTCCCACGAAGAAATATAGAGGTTTGGAACAGACTAAGTGAAGAAATAGTATTGGCGAAGAGTGTGCAAAGCTTCAAGGAAAAGTTGGATAATTATAGATACGGAGACGGGACCACACGAGCGTAAGCCCAGGCCCTGTAAAATTACAACTAGGTAAATACAGCTAGGTAAATACACACGGTGACACCGACGTTGGCGTCACCGTATATTGCACTGGCGCTTCATGACGCTGAATTCGGCGTCACCGTATGGAAAGGGTTAAGCATGCTAGATACCTATTACTAAACAATATACCACCCAAGTCAAGATCCTACTGTTTATTGAAACTTCATCTGTATGGCAATAGTGGACTGTAGTTATCCTGTTACTTTACAGATTAGTACTGCTGGGACATCAACTATTTCCAAGCTTTTAGGTCTCTTGAGTGTTGACTTTAAGAGCAAGAAAACTCAAGAACTCTGTGGAAAGCGAACAGGAAAACCAAGGTAAGCTGAATATGCAGACTATTAATGAACATTTTCCTCATATTTTTAGTAATGTATAATACCAGGAATTATAGAGTGATGCAGTGTAAGCCTCTGTCCAGTCGCTGATAGTCCAGCACACCTGTTTGTTCAGTTTTAAGGCTGTCAGTGCTAGAAGGAATACAGTGATGGACAAAACACCTGGCCCGATTCTTGGTTTGGGAATAGGTTAGGTTAGATATGTCCATGCGCATATATACCTGGCTTAACAAAAAGCAATCAGTTTGTTGCATCCGTTCTAGGACTGACCATTTTATTGCCCAACCAGAGATAGCCTGGTGCCTCCTGATGCTCCACTTTTTCTCTCAGCAAATGGGTGAAAATGTGAGAACAGGGGTTTCCCACCAACCTCACCACATCATCCTCTAGGGTTGGACAAGTGCTGTTAACTTTAGTATCCAAAGCTTAAAGATGGTGAAACTGGATTTTTTTTTTTTTTTTCCCTGTTGCACCAATTGGCTATCTTGATGGGGTATGCTGGTTGGCCCCAGCCCATTCATAGTACAGGAAAGTGTACTGGTACCAGTATTGTAGAAGGCAGAGCCACATATCATGGTGTATCTAGTCTCATAGTACCAATTGTTGCTGGCAGTCTCAGCATGACTGTTTTGGTGTAAGTGTCAGGCATAGTCAGTTTCATTTCATCTGTCCACTTACAGAGCTTGAATTCTGAGAGAATTTTGAGAAGCACATTGCAGTTGTGTAATAAATATTCAAACTTTTGCTAGTAATATATTTGAATGTTTATATTTACAAAGAACTCTCACATGTTCTTATTAGATCCCAGACATGCTGATTTGCATCGATAATATAGCTACCATACATGCAAGCACATAAGACAAGCTTGTATTAAACAATCAAGTCAGGTCATACATGAACAAACAATAGGTTTTAATTAACACCTTCACTCCGGTGACGCCGATGTCGGCTTCCGACGGCGTTGCCATATGTAAAGGGTTAGTCCTCTTCTAAACCTCTTAATCCTCCTCTAAACCTCTTAAGAGGAAATGGAAGAGGATTAAGAGGAATTTAGAGGAGGATTGAGAGGTTTAGAAGAGGATTAATCCTCTTCCATTTCCTCTTGACTCTTTCCATACTGTGACGCTGACGTCTGCGTCACGGATGGAAAGGGTTAATAAGCTTTCTCATTTCTGGTACAGAAAAAGACATCTGGTTCTGTGAGTGTAAGTAAAAGATATTTTAGGAATTTATTACACATGAATCACTTAGAAAATATTGGAAGTAGCATAAAATACTACTACTTGTGATGCTAGTCTATTTTGCACTATCTGAGTTTCACGATCCTTGAGTTTTACACTGTCCTAAATTCATACCATCCCAACTTTCATGCATTTATCTCCCTAAGTTTCACGTTGCTTTGACATGTACGGGTCACGTCTACCTACCATCAGCATCACGCATAGTGCCTTAAGTTGGTGTCGCACTGGCTATTTTCTTCCAACCATTGGGGCTATGGGCAACCGTGGTTGCCCATAGCTTCGCTCTGCCTCGACTCCCCTACCTTCTTAAGGGAGAGTCCATATCTCCATATGCATGCATGATCGCTCTGATTTTTATGTTGTGAAGTATTGGCATCATTTACATCAACATTAGACATTGAGACCCCATTCTTCCCCCCCCCCCCCCACACAACTACAAAAAAAAAAAATTTAAAAAATCTCCGTATTTTATTGCCCCCCAACCTTCATTTTCTGTGACTTAGAGACGTTATAATATGAAATGTTTCTTCTTTTTTTTTTTTTGAAAAAAATAAATATTGAATTTGTTTAATGATATATAAAAAAAATTTTTTTTATGATTTGAAGAAAAAAGTATTCCTCTGCTTTTAGTCTTTGTTTCATTGAAATCAAGCTAAAACTGGCTCCAAGGTTAACGTTAGAAGGGAATAACTTATGTTTTGAGATATGGGCTGATAAAGTTTATTGATGGATCGCCGATCTTAAAAACACACTAGGAAGCTTTTTTCAGGTTTACTATGAGTTTTTTTTTATCATCTTCAATCTGCGAGATAGTTGCCAAAATGTATACCTACCAAATCTATTTTTTTCACAAAGTCATTTTTAATATTTTGGGTCTCTTAACCGGGGGGAGGGCTTTGCCTTCCCTCGACACCCCCCCACCCACCCGTCGGGCTCCTCCCGCAACAAGAGGAGGAGGAGGAAGGAGGTCTCGTGAGACAGCACAACATGCCGCCCAGAGCACAGCACCAAACTAACGCCCCATACCCCTTCCATCCAAGAACTTATCTAACCTCTTCTTGAATGTATCTATCGTGTTGGCGCTCACCACACGACTTCTATGTCTGTTCCACTCATCCACCACTGTTGGTAAATCAATTCTTGCCTATGTCTTTGTTGAACCTGAACTTATCCAACTTAAACCCATTGCTACGTGTCCTACCCGGTGTGGTCATCTGCCATCCACGTATCCTAAGACATCCCATCCAATCTACGCATGCGCGGGATTTATTTATAAACAAAGGGTGGATGAATTGCGACATAGTACCATGTCTTTGTCGACTGCCTATCGCGATATGTCCCACCTGAGTTTGTTTTTTTATCTTTTTAAAAGTAAATGTTGATGTATGTTTTGAATTTGAAAATTGCTTGAAATATGAAAGTTTCTTCCTGCACCCTTTGTATGTCAGTAAATGAGGTAAATGAGGTATGTCGGTAAATGTGATAAATGAGATAACCTGCTCCCCTTGTATGTCGGTAAATGTGATAAATGAGATAACCTGCTCCCCTTGTATGTCGGTAAATGTGATAAATGAGATAACCTACACCCCTTGTATGTCGGTATATGTGATAAATGAGATAACCTGCTCCCCTTGTATGTCGGTAAATGTGATAAATGAGATAACCTGCTCCCCTTGTATGTCGGTATATGTGATAAATGAGATAACCTGCTCCCCTTGTATGTCGGTATATGTGATAAATGAGATAACCTGCTCCCCTTGTATGTCGGTATATGTGATAAATGAGATAACCTGCTCCCCTTGTATGTCGGTATATGTGATAAATGAGATAACCTGCTCCCCTTGTATGTCGGTATATGTGATAAATGAGATATACACCCCCTTTGTATGTCGGTATATGTGATAAATGAGATAACCTGCTCCCCTTGTATGTCGGTAAATGTGATAAATGAGATAACCTGCACCCCTTGTATGTCGGTATATGTGATAAATGAGATAACCTGCTCCCCTTGTATGTCGGTATATGTGATAAATGAGATAACCTGCTCCCCTTGTATGTCGGTATATGTGATAAATGAGATAACCTGCTCCCCTTGTATGTTGGTAGATGTGATAAATGAAATAACCTGCTCCCCTTGTATGTCAGTAAATGTGATAAATGAGATAACCTACACCCCTTGTATCTCGGTAAATGTGATTAATGAGATACTCTACACCCATTGAATGTCGGTAAATGTGATAAATGAGGTACCCTACACCCCTTGTATGTCGGTAAATGTGATAAATGAGGTACCCTACAACCCTTGTATGTCGGTAAATGTGATAAATGAGGTACCCTACAACCCTTGTATGTCGGTAAATGTGATAAATGAGGTACCCTACACACCTTGTATGTTGGTAAATGTGATAAATGAGGTAACTTTTTTTTTGTTTACATCTCAGCCCATAGCGCCGGTAGGCTTTCTTCAGGGGCCTGGTGGTCGGCCCAAGCTCGTCATGGCGCAGGCAATTTTCATAGTGTCACTAGTTATTCTTGGCTTATGCTGCCCCCTGGAACTCATTTTTAATTCACTTCTACGGTTTCTTCTAGAATCCGGGATGATAGGTGGTCTTCTGGACAGCCAGTGAGTAGTCTTAGGCCACTCGGCGATGACTAAAAAATACCAGGTGGTAGCGTGGGAATTCGAATTGACTTTGTCCATGGCGTGATGAATGCTGGCCCCGCACACTAATCACTCAGCCACCTCCTATCCTTGTATGTCAGTAAATGTGAAAAATGAGATACCCTAAACCCCTTGTATGTAGGTAAATGTGATAAATGAGGTAACCTGAAACCTTGTATGTCAGTAAATGTGATAAATGAGATAACTTACACCCCTTGTATGTCAGTAAATGTGATAAATGAGATAACCTACACCCCTTGTATGTCAGTAAATGTGATAAATGAGATAACCTACACCCCTTGTATGTCAGTAAATGTGATAAATGAGATAACCTACACCCCTTGTATGTCGGTAAATGTGATAAATGAGATAACCTACACCCCTTGTATGTTGGTAAATGTGATAAATGAGATAACCCACACTCTCTTCTGATTGATGGTCATGTTTCTCAGATTCTGTCCATTTAATGGCAGGCTATCTGAATTATGGGGTCCATGTCATTTTTTAATTTGGCCATTTTCCCATAAAATCTGCCATGCTGTCTTGCCGCCATCTTGCGTGGACAAACTACAATATCAACACTGTGTTTGTAAACATCGGGGTCCACGCATGCGCAGATCAGGTTGGGATGTCTTAGGATACGTGGATGGCAGATGACACAACACCGGCTCACTTAAAATCAAAACCTTATTGCTTATGTTCTTGTAACTAATTTATTTATGGACCAATATCTTTTATTCAGAAAGCTATTTAATCAGGAAGGATAGGAGATTAATGATCACTATCGCTCGTTTATTATAGAATAGTAAAAAATATTTCCTAGACATCGATGATAAAATATTAAAAAGTTGAAAAATATTTGTCAAAAATCTAAATCAACTTCAAACAAAAGCTAAAATAGCAATCATAATTCCTTTTTCAAACTTTCAGAAATTGAATAAAAAGACTAGACTTAAATAAATGCCTAAAATAAGAAGTTAAGATAACATTTTTTCTTTACCATGTCCTGTATACCAAAAGAAAGAGGAAAAATAAAGATATTTATAACTCTTTTGCCTCTGCCTGTCAACATCTACCTTTCCTTCTTGCTGGAAGTATGCCTTCATACAGCCTGTACCTAAGAAGGGTGACCGCTCCAATCCCTCAAACTACCGTCCTATAGCTTTACTTTTTTGTCTATCTAAAGCTTTTGAATCAATCCTTAACCGGAAGATTCAAAAGCACCTTTCCACTTCTGACCTTCTATCTGATCGCCAGTATGGGTTCCGCAAGGGGCGTTCTACTGGTGATCTCCTAGCCTTCTTAACTGACTCTTGGTCATCCTCTCTTAGCCGTTTCGGTGAAACTTTTGCTATTGCGCTGGACATATCAAAAGCTTTTGATAGGGTCTGGCACAAATCTTTGCTTTCTAAACTACCCTCCTACGGTTTCTATCCTTCTCTCTGTACCTTTATCTCCAGTTTCCTTTCTGACCGTTCTATTTCTGCCGTGGTAGACGGTCACTGTTCTTCCCCTAAATCTATTAACAGTGGTGTCCCACAGGGTTGTGTCCTATCTCCCACTCTTTTTCTGTTGTTCATTGATGATCTTCTTTCCAAAACGAACTGTCCTATCCATTCCTACGCCGATGATTCCACTCTGCATTACTCAACTTCTTTTAATAGAAGACCCACCCTTCAGGAACTTAACGACTCAAGACTGGAGGCTGCAGAACGCTTAGCCTCAGACCTTACTATTATTTCCGATTGGGGCAAGAAGAACCTGGTGTTCTTCAACGCCTCAAAAACACAGTTTCTCCACCTATCCACTCGACACAATCTTCCAAACAACTATCCCCTATTCTTTGACAACACCCAGCTATCACCTTCCTCAACACTAAACATCCTCGGTCTATCCTTAACTCAAAATCTCAACTGGAAACTTCATATCTCATCTCTTACTAAATCAGCTTCCTCGAGGTTGGGCGTTCTGTACCGTCTCCGCCAGTTCTTCTCTCCTGCACAGTTGCTGTCCATATACAGGGGCCTTGTCCGCCCTCGTATGGAGTATGCATCTCATGTGTGGGGGGGCTCCACTCACACAGCTCTTCTGGACAGAGTGGAGGCTAAGGCTCTTCGTCTCATCAGCTCTCCTCCTCATACTGATAGTCTTCTACCTCTTACATTCCGCCACAATGTTGCCTCTCTATCTTCTATCGATATTTCCACGCTGACTGCTCTTCTGAACTTGCTAACTGCATGCCTCCCCCCCTCCCGCGGCCCCGCTGCACTCGACTGTCTACTCATGCTCATCCCTAGACTGTCCACACCCCTTATGCAAGAGTTAACCAGCATCTTCACTCTTTCATCCCTCACGCTGGTAAACTCTGGAACACTCTTCCTTCATCTGTATTTCCTCCTGCCTACGACTTGAACTCTTTCAAGAGGAGGGTATCAGGACACCTCTCCTCCTGAGTTTGATCTTCCTTTCGGCCATCTCTTTTTTTTTTTTCTTTTTTTTTTTTTTTTTTGTGAGCAGCGTGTAGCGGGCTTTTTTTTTATTATTGTTTTCTTTTTTGTGTGTGCCCTTGAGCTGCCTCCTATGTTGTAAAAAAAAAAAAAAAAATTAAGTTATTACTTATTTCAAATTATTACTAAAGGAACGCCTAAACTAGGTGTTTCTTGTAATTATTATTTTTAAAAAAATTGTAATTATTACAGGTAACTCGATTTACGCAAGTATTGTGTCCTTGAAGAGGTCGCATAAATCAAAAACAATGTAAATCAAACAAGAGGTAGGTTTCTATCGAAAAATAGATATTCATTCAGTGGAGAGAGAGAGAGAGAATATCCATATCACTAAGATATCCACTCAGGCACACAATCTCAGCCTCACTCGTGTGAGGAAGAAATGAGGGACATCATGAGCGACTGGCTAGTATTGGTAACGGTACTGAGCAGTCTGGTACCGGTACTGTACCGTATAGCTGGTACCGGTACCTGCACACCCCTATTGTTGAGTAGCGTGGTAGCGTGGGTACTGTATTGTTGTTCAAGTGGCGCGCGGGAAGAACCGTGTGAGTCCAGTTGCATGAGACATCTAGTGGCCACTCCATAAAATATTGCGTATAAGTGAAAAAAAACGTAAATTAAACATTTATTGGGATTTTGGACCCCGCGTTATTTCAAAAACGTGTAAACCAAACTCGCGTAAATCGAGAGTTACCTGTATAAGTTTTAATGATCGGATGATCGGAATGGTGATCGGAACAGCAGTACTTAAAATGATTGGATGATCGGAATCGGATCAGTTGCCCAAACTGATCGGATGATCGGGGATCAGAACAGCAAAAAAGTGATCGGTGCCCACCAATGTGAATATTTATTTTTCGATAAAAACCTACCTCTTGTTTGATTTACATTGTTTTTGATTTACGCGACCTCTTCAAGGACACAATACTCGCGTAAATCGAGAGTTACCTGTATATTTTTCCCTTATGTACTCAAGATTTAATCTACATCTAATTCTATGGAAATTTCAGGTTCTCTGAAGTTGGCTCCAATGCTGATGTCTTTTCCACACTTGCTCATAACATTGACGTGGAATTCCACCAAGCATTAAGGAAGACTACACCAGTTAATAATTCATTCAGGATTGTTATCACCACCTTCAAGCACATCAAAGAAGTTGGTGAGTCCCCTGGCGACTTTGTTTTAAATTATATTCCATAGGCTGGGGAGAGGAATTCAACGTGCTTTGTCAGTATATACTATGGGAAGTCTCTATATATACAATGGAAATTTCTCCAGATATATTTGTTTGTTTCTTGTGTGAAATATTGAGCATTTTTAAAATGGTTATTGACGTACATTTGTTTTCCCTGGAACTGCAGAACCAATTTAGGTACGGACACACAGGCAGGTCCATTTCGCTCGAGTAGAAATAGCTCTGCTTGCTTCTAGCTCAGCTCTGTGTGAATTTAGCTTGAACAGACTGAAGGAGATAAAATCATTATGTCATAATTTTACTTGTTCCTCTTATTGATTTTTAATGATTTTTAGCTTTGAATTAGTACATTTGCTCTCAATTATGTTTGTTATTTTAAGATTTAGTATGAAATTACCATATATGACGGGTTATAAGACGCACTTTTTTTTCCAAAAAAATGTCCCTGAAAATCCCCCTGCATCTTATAAAGTCAAGGTTCAGCTTTGGGTCACTGGCTAGTGAAGTTTAAGTGCAGCAATGGCACTTAAATTAAACTACAGTACCCTCTCGAGTTTCGCGCTATCCGAGTTTCACGATCCTCGAGTTTAGCGCTTAGTCCTAAATTCTTACCATCACGAGTTTCGCGCATTACCGCCACGAGTTTCACATTGCTTTGACATGTATGGGTCATGTCTACCTACCGTCGGCGTCATGCATGCTGCCTTAAAAGGCGGTGTCCAACCATTGGGGCTATGGACAACCACGGTTGCTCATATGCCCAACCGGGAGCGAGTTGTTGGTTGTCCTTATGAATGGAAAATGGTTGTGAGTACGAGCGTGGGTACGTGGATACTGAACGGCTGCATGTAAACAAACAGACGACGGCAGTGGCTGAGGAGTGAGGAGCAGTGGAAGATGGCCCACCAAGAGGTTTGTAAAATGGATCGACTGGTAGAGCTGCTTTGCTTACTACTTGATTAACAAGATAAGAGAACACCCTGTGCTGTGGAACCACAGTCCAAAAATCTTTTTATCAAGTCTTTGAAAATTGTAGATCTCCTGGTGCTGTTTTCCTTTTCTTCTTCTTCTTCTTTTGACCTGTAATGCATGGCAGCGACGGTGAAAAGTAATAGTGAAAATAGCAAAAGGGCATAGAAAAGCAAAATCAGGGAAAGAAAAGGACAGAAAAACACCTAAGTTCAGGGTGAAGTGTATAAGTGCGCACTGTTAAGTAACTAAGGGCCACTTTCACAGTCACTTTGTTTGTTTTGATCAATACCAATGGGCAATGGCAGTGATCGCCGCTTAGTATTTCACGTGAAACTGGCCGATGGGGTAGTGGCGGCTGCAGACGAAGCGAGAGAGCTATTATTTTGTCCCATCATAGTCCTTGACACTTTAGGTACCAAAAATGTTCAATGGTGAAATTGCATTTTGTTGATATTTCACAGTGAGTTTGAGGTATAATAATGTCCTATGTACATTCCACAGAGAGTGTGCTTCCTGGGCAAAGGCTGAATTAAACTAATGGAGTGTAGTAATTGGCTGCCACTTGGCCAATGAAAATTAAGATAAAAAATGAGGGTGTGGCCACTTGTATCCTAATAAACAGACTATAGTGTATTCCAACCTGCTCTGACAAATGCTCTAATCTCACCTCTCCACCTGGTTACGTCTGCCTTGTCTTCTAAAATTTCTGAATTGCCACAAAGACATAATGTAGTCTGCCCAAATTAATTTCTTATTCTATTTGCAAATCCATGATGCTTAGTTCTAGCAGACTGTATGCCACCAAATGAAAATATTTCAAGATAAGGCTATATACCTAACAAGTCTTGATGAGTAAAACTCGTGTGTATTCGCCCATCAGTTCATTAAAAAAGTTGGTCATATATAGTAGGCACGCCTATTACGCAACCATATGGGCGACATATGAGCTCACGTAGTAGGAATACATGTTCTTGTTGAAAAAATTGTATATGGGTGGCAATTCCCTGACTGACCTGCCTTTTTTGTAACACTGCCTCCCTCGCCAAGCGCTGTGCAGCCACTCCCCCGCCACAGGACACCAAGAAGGCGCTCAAACACATACACATACACATGTACTGTACGTGACGTAAACCGGACATAATGCAGTACAAAATATTGGAAAGACTGACTTGCAACGAGGTGCCAAGGATGAAGTTGTGGTGTTGAGGCGTTGAGGGTGGCGGAGCAAGTAAAAAAAGTATGAGGTGCGCCATGTCCACAGTGCCCTTACACATGTAATTGTCTTTACTCTGCATTTTCACCGCTTGTTTATTTTTCTGTTTTGTTTTGTCTGACTGGAGTGTGTTGGTGTAGTGTGGTGATGGTGTCGCCGGTGGCCAGTGATAAACAAACAAACATATCAAACAAAAATATGAGGTGCGCCACGCGTATTTCACAGTGTCCTTTCACATGTTATTATGTTTATTCTACATTTACATCGCTTGATTCTGTTTCTTTCTGTTTTGTTTTGTCTGACTGGTGTATCGGTGTGGTGTGGTGGTGGCGGTGAGGTTGTGCGGGTGGCAAAGCTTGTTAATAGACAAATGTATGAGGTATGCCATGTGCATTCCATAGTTTTCCACATGTTGCGATGTTTATACTACATTTTCATTGCTTATTTCTATTTTTGTGTCTTGTTTTGTTTTGTTTGACTGACTGGAGTGTTGGCGTGGGTGTGGAATTTAATAGTTCCTTCATTCCTTGCTTCCACCTCAGGTACTATGAGTTCAACTCGCACACTTTGAGTTCGTGGGTTATACTATCACGTCCTTGTGTTGTAGCCGTTTCACGTAGTGTGAAGGCGCGAAGTAGGCGTGCCTACTGTAGTTATTTATCAAACAGCAAAATCAAGAAGAATGGTAATCTTTCGCTATTGAATTAGTTTATACCTCTTTATTAACTAATAGATCTCCACCTTAACCTAAATGTTAGTGCTATACAGTAAACCCTCATTAAATCCAGGGGTGTGGAGTCGGATCTAGAATATTCTGACTCTGACTCCAACGCTAAGAAATTTTAGGGTTGCAACTGCAACCCCCCCTTCCCATTCCGCTCTTTTGCAGTAGAGTGGTAGGCAAATCAAACCCAGCCACACTACACCACATATCACACAGTCACACCACAGCACACACCACACCCAGCCACACCACACCACACCTAATCATACCACACCACATATCATATCCAGCCACACCACACCACACACCACACCTAACCACACCACACACCACACCCAACCACTTCACAACACACATCACACCTAGCCACACCACATACCACACCCAGCCACACTATGCACACCACACACCAAACTCAGCCAACCACCCCACACATCACACCCAGCCACACTGCACCATACACATCACACATTACTCATTTTGTGGGAAAAATTTAGGAAATATGCAGGATTACTACTTTAATCAAAGGCGAGTTGCCTGCTAAACTCTCTAAGACAAATAGAATTAGCCAATACTAATTATTTACTTAGCTCAGAGTCCCAGAGCATAGGGAGAGATAGGTAGAGGTATGAGACAGATGCCCTTGGAATGGTGGCTGACTAGGTCCAATATGCTCCAAGGGACTGGACCAGGCATTTTCAGATTGCTCTCAGCCTTTTCCTTAAAATATGCTTCTCGAGGTATGAGAATAACTAAGTTGAAGATGCAGGTGTGAAGATGTGTTCTTGGTGACGTCTAGTATCAGAAGAGTGCTGGCAATTTTAAACTCGCCAAGTAACAAATGCCACATAGGTGCCACATTAACAAAGATTCATAGATGCTGGAAACCTCTTTCCTGTGCTTCTAATCCTACTGTGGTATAGATATTACCACTTGTTCCCTAGTTCACAAATTACATTTCTTTGTATTGAGTCCAAGTATGATTACATTTTGATATCACAAATCCAAGTATAAATACAGTTACTCAGTTTTATAGCTGAACTCGGGTCCAAGTACAAGTACCTTTGTAATGTACTCAAATCCAAGTACACATATTTTTTACTGATTTAACCTTAAAATAAAATCTGCAGCGTATTGTATATATATGTAATTTATAATATCATTGTATACTTCATTATAATGATATACCCCAAAGTAAAATCATGATGCAGTATGGATGATGATAACCTTACAGCTCCAGGCATCTACTGAATCACCTCAGTGATGAGAATCAAGCACTGCTTTTGAGAAGTGACAAACTGCCAACCCCTCCCTGAATCACCACCTCACATGTCATCTCACCCCAGGACCCAAACCACCTGGTCTCCCCAAGACCCAAGCTTAGGACACACCTTAATCCTTTACCCTGACCTCTTCTCCACCCATAGAGGTCATCAATCACCACACCAGCCACAAGTTTGCATTTTGTTGTTGTACTTAAATGTACTCGAAAATACTCACAAAACTGTCAAGTATTTGGAGGCCGAGTACAAGAGTACTAAAAAACTTTTGACCCTGAGTACTAATACATGATATTGTGTACCTAAGTATGAGTACCAGAACATGTACATGTACTTACACCCAAGCCTGATACAAACTGGAATAATTTCAGCACTCTTCATAAAAAGTTCATCTCTACTATTTTCTCATTGTTAGGAATATGGATACCATATACATATACATATTTGCATAAGAGAGAATGTTTTACAATAAGCTGTAATGAAAGTTATCCAATCTTTCTTTGATTTCCTGCCAGGAGTAAGCTAAGGTAACTGAACATTGATATGAATAACTTCAGTGTTATATAGTTATCCACTTTTTTACATTTAGCTAACTGCTGTAGAAGTGCATGTATTAGACTTAACAACTCATTATGCTTGATGTTTTTGTGGAGTCTGTATGGTACTGACAGTACTCCTATGTGATCATTGGTCAGTTTCAACATCCTGTTCATGCTTGATTCCTTCTGCTTGTGGGATAGTGTGTTTATGTCATTGTTGGGCCAGAATGAAAACAGCTTGCAGTCAGCTTATCAGACAGCTTTGAAGGTAGCAGTCAGACCTTGAATGTTGCAAGACAAAATCCGAGGTGTATTGGTTATGTGGAATGCATAAGACTCCTAATTTGTATGTAGTTTTAGTGTATTAGTTTGTTAACTTTTCTTCTAACTTATTCCAAGTAAGGACATTTATTATGTAAATTTGAATTGGGTTTTATATGTAAAATACTGGAGATCCAATGATGATGTATATGTTACAGTAAAATCTTCAAAACAGTAAATTTGTAAGTTTCCTAGAATTTTCAGGAAATTTAAAAAGTGACTGTTTCAATCAGTAAATTCACAAAATTACTAAAAAATTTAGGTTAGGTTAGGTTAGGTTAGTTGATGCTCCAGTAAATTTGTAAACTAAAAAATTTAGGAAAAATACAAATTTACTGGAGCATCAACTAATCTAACCTAACCTAACCTAAGCTAAATTTTTTAGTAATTTTGTGAATTTACTGATTGAAACAGTCACTTTTTAAATTTCCTGAAAATTCTAGGAAATTTACAAATTTACTGTTTTGAAGATTTTACTGTAACATATACATGAATTATAACTAATTCATTGTTCTAAAAGTTTTAGAAAGTAAATTTTTTTTAATATTCCCTTTCTATTTTTGCATTAAATTATATTAATAGAAGTGCTTGATTAAAGATGGCTTCTAAATGTAATAACCAGAGCTTGCCTAATATTTACTCCTCTGATTAATATACTTTGAGGGAAGTACTGTGTTGTCACTGGCTCTCAGCTTAAGCTTTGATACAAACAACTGCCACACTAGTCTTGATTTATATATAAATCATTGAATATTTATATTTCTGAGTATATTCTATAAGTGAGGTAATATATCCTCACAAAAACAAAGTTTTGGGTGTTGGTCTTAATTTGCTGTCATGCAGTAGAAGGTTGCTTTTGATTTCTTATTGATCTTGTAGCAATTCTACACTAAGGAAGTCAAGTGCTTGCTTGTTGCATATTAATAGGAGCAGAATATGAAAAGTTATTATTGTTGTTACAAGAACTTAATAGTTTTATTATTTGTATGTTTTCACTATGCCATTAAATTTGCTCACTTGGGAAACAACAGTCATCTTCCAAAGCTCGTCATGTTTTCTTCAACATCTATCTGCCAACAAAAGCTACGGCTTGACTCCCTTAGTGTTTCATAGTTGTTATGCATTGTAGTTATTCTACTTCCTAATTCATACTGGTGGTTGACATTTAGCATTTTCAGATGCTTGCCAGGGGCAGTACCAGTGCAGAGGCTCAGAGAATTACTGCATCAACCCAGAGTATGTATGTGACTCGAACTACAACTGTGCTGTGCCATTAGGAGGAGGCGATGAGCTCAAGTGCAAAGGTGAGTGCTAAAACCATGAACACCTGTCTGCAGTGTTATCATAAACAGTGACTTGTTTTAGAAACCAGATGTACTGAAGGAATGGAGAATAATAATGCCTGGAGTAACTTAACCCATTCACATCAGAGGTGTTTGAAAAAAAACGAGAATTATGTGTGACCTCAGCTGAAGCCGTGTGCGACCAGTCGCTTAGAGTTCTTTTAGTTCCACTGCTTGTAGCACAACTAATAATCATCCTAAAGAAGTGAATATGTCTCATTGTGAGGCTTAGTAATTGCACTTTATCACACACCCTACAAAATAATATATTCAAAATATAATACAAAAAAAAAAAATGAAAGTTTGTCAACTTATAAAAATATCTTTTCTAAAGACCTTGTTCAAGAAGTAAATTTTTTTTTTTTTTTTTTTTTTTTTTCATAATATAGCTGAATAAATTTCCTTTCTGGTGATGTATAATGTGTTGTATTTAGATCAATAATAGTGCAGAAAAATTAACCCAGCAAGCAAACACGAGACTGACATAGTTAGGCTGGTAGGCCTAATGTATGGCCAGTTGAGCCCCACCCACTGGTTGGGCAGCATCCACCATCATTGCTGTATACCATCAGCCTGTCACCCAACTCGTCCATCAAGCAATCAATGAGGGCATACGCTGAGGGGCCTGTCGGCTTGCCCACCCTACGATGCCAAGCCCAGGATTCCTTCAGGGCAAGTCTCCATGCAGGCCTCCTCCTTATCCAAATTACCACCTGGCTGGATCTATCAACTTGCTCAAGTCATGAACCCTGTGGACATCCCCTTGGCCTCCTCTACTCAGGATTGTCTCTTGCAGAAACAACCCAATGAGCAGGGTCAACTTCTGGGTTTAATGCCACATGCCTGTATAGCCAGAGTTGGAATTGACAGGATATGTGGGTAATATATGTCGAATCATTCTCATGGAGTAGTCGGCAGTTTGACACAGTCATTCCAGCAATATCCCATGATTCTGCGTAGACACAATACCATAGGCATCAATCCACCTCTCCAAGTCCCTATTTAGGGTTAATGTCTCACAGCCATAGGGTAAGACAGGGAGCACAAGTAACTTCTATACAGGCATCAATGATGCCATATACTCATGCTGAGTGAGTCCATAACACTGTGGGCCAGGCCAATCCGCCGTAAGACTTCCTGGTGAGACCCACTGTTGTTCTGAACTATGCTGCCAAGGTATGTGTAATTTTCCAAGATCTCAATGTCCTTGCCACATGCATGAACAGACTGTACTATTTCATCTAGCAAGCCTCTAAACACCTGTACCTTGGTCTTGGGCCCAGAGATCTGAAGTCCCAAGGGCTTCTCATGCAATGCCTTGAGAGCCATCACCAGAACCTCCAGTGACACCACTAAGATTACTGCATCATTGGCAAAAACAAAGTCAGTGCCCCTGGTATTGTCAATGGATGCTCCACAATGACTGGTCCACAACTCTGCCTATTACCCAGTCCATGCAGGTGTTGAAAAGCGATGGGGCAAGGACACAGCCCTACCTCACTCCTGCATTCACAGGAAAGAAGTTGGACAAGGGCACCCCACACTTCACAGGATCCTCAGTTCCTGAATACAGGTCAGTCAGCAAACCAAGTCGCAGGAGGTCCTAGAATGCCTTGCTATGCACTGAATCAAATACCTTTTTGAAATCAATATATGCAGCAAGCATCCCTTGTCAAAAATTGCGTTGGTTCTCCGTCAGTATACAAAGCGCTAAGATACAGTCAATTGTTAACTTACCAGGTGTGAGCCCAGACTGCTCAGGTCTCTGCAGCTTCAGCAACAGGCTGCAAATCCACATCAGCAATAGATGGGCAAGCACCTTGTCTGGCTCAATGACCACTGTAATACCACGGTAGTTGTTGCAGGCCTGATGGTCCCCTTTCCCATTCTAAATTGGGACAACCAACCCCCTCTTCCAGTCAGGAGGAATGGTACCAGATTAACATACGGCAGTCAAGACCACGTGCAACCTGTGGATCATGGCCTCACCTCCAGCTTTGAGCAGCTCCACACTAATGTTACAGATGCCAGGTGCCTTTCCACCCCTCAACTTTGCCACAGCCTCTCTGACCTCATCAAGAGAGTGGGTTTTCATTGAGGGATGGATCACCATCCACCACCTGCAACCCAGCACCTGGAAGCTGCCCTCTCGAAGCATCCGCCATGTGCAACTGCTCAAAGTACTCAGCCCCACGAGCCATTTGCCCATCCATGTCTGACACGAGGTAGCCATCAGCTGTTTGGATAATGCTCACCTGAGAGGGAGGCTCAGACTGTAGCTTCTTCAGGGCTCAGTAAGCAGGTAGGAAGTCATTCACATTTAAATGGCCCTCAACTTCCTCAGCAAGACCCCTGACATACCTCTCCTTGTCTCTCCTCAGGAGAGCTCTAGTCCTACACGACAGCCTTAGCAAGTCTGGCAGCGTGACTCTCCTCAGTATTCTCCAGCGTCTCCGCCAAGGCAAATCCACCCCTAGGTCTCGAGCACTCTCCAATGCACTCCCTGGCAGCTCGAAGAGTCTCACATTTGAAGGCATCCCACAGTTCTACAGGGTCCTCAAGGGTGCTGAGGACATTGAACCAATTTGACTCACTTCATACTCCTGAGCACAAGCCAGGTCTTTCAGCCTCTTGAGATGGAACACAGTATTGTTGCATCTCAAGATTTTTCTTGACCTGACATGAAACTTGAGTGTTACAATAGTAAGCCTATGATCAGTTCCAAAGAATTCACTCCAAAAAAAACTTGCAGTCCTGAAGGATCCTCCAACGAGTACTTTTGAGGATGTGGTCAATCTCCTTAGCTACCCTTCCAGCATTGCTATACCGAGTCCAGCGGTGCAGCTCTGATCTCTGGTACCAAAAACCTGCAGTTCCCAACCTCCCGGGAACTTTGAACTGGGATACTTTCCAGGGAATTTTTGGGAACTTTGAGAATGAAAAAAAAAATGTAAAAGTTTGCCATGGAGCCTGTAGGCTTTATTTTTTATTTATTTATTTATTTATTTATTTATTTATTTATTTATTTTTTCTTTTTTTGCTGCTGTTGTTGTTGCCGCAAGTTGGTGGTGCAGGCAAGATTTTTTATGTGATGCCTATTGAGGCTCATGCTGCCCTACGATGCTCTCTGATGCACTATCAGAGACAGAATTCACAGCAGCATGTAAATATTCTACCTGACCCTCCCTACCTCTCTCTTTTAATCTCTTTCCCTCCCACTCACACCTTTTCTCTCCCCCTCTTTCCTCACCTTTACCTGACCCTCCCTACCTCTCTCTTTTAATCTCTTTCCCTCCCACTCACACCCTTTCTCTCCCCCTCTTTTCTCACCTTTACCTGACCCTCCCTACCTTTCTCTTCTTTTCCTGTCCCATTTCCTCCACTCATTTCCCTTGTTTCCTCCTTTCTCACACTCTCTTATCTTTAGTCTTATCTCTCACTCTATCACTCTTCCTCCGTTTCTCCTTCCCCATTAGATTATATGAACACACACACACACACACACACACACACACACACATACATACACACACATAGTGGTACCTATATACAAAAGTGGAAAAAAGGAAGAACCCCTAAATTACAGACCGGTGTCTCTGACCAGCGTAATATGTAAAATATGTGAGAAATTAATAAAAGAACAATGGATTAGATTTCTAGAAGAACATAATCTAATCACAAACAATCAATATGGGTTTAGGAAAGGCCACTCATGTGTGACAAACTTGCTGAGCTTTTACTCAAGAGTGACGGACTTATTACAGGAAAGAGATGGATGGGTGGATTTAGTGTCCATAACCGTGGTTAAGGACACTAGATTGGAATGGAGAATGGTGGAAAGTGGAGTGCCCCAGGGGTCGGTTTTAGCACCAGTACTCTCCCTAGTCTATATTAATGATATGCCAGAGGGAATAAACAGCTACATGAGCCTGTTCGCAGATGATGCTAAACTGCAAAGACAGATAAGAAACAGTGAAGACTGCAAGGAGCTGCAAGAAGACCTAAACAAGATTTGGAAATGGAGTCAGAAATGGGAGATGAAATTCAACGTGAGAAAATGTCATGTTATGGAAATGGGAAAAAAGTGTAGAAAGACCAAAATGGACATATAAAATGGGAGATGGTGAAATATTAAAGAAAGTAAATGAAGAGAGAGACCTGGGAGTAATAATGCAAGATTATATGCAACCAGAAAGTCATATAAATCGGATCTTTGGTGATACATATAACATGGTGAGAAATATAGGTATAGCATTCCACTACATGGACAAAGAAATGATGAAAAAATTAATTACTACTATGATCAGACCTAAACTAGAATACGCAGAAACAGTGTGGTCTCCACATATGAAGAAACACATAAAAAACTAGAAAGAATACAGAGGATGGCAACAAAAATGGTTCCAGAACTGGAGGGACTGACATATGAAGGGAGACTAAAGGAAATGGACTTACCAACACTAGAACAAAGAAGAGAAAGAGGAGACCTAATACAAATATATAGGCTATTGAGTAAAATGGAAGAAGTAGATAACGAGAAATTGCTACTAAGAGAAGAACCTTCCAGCAGGAATACTAGAGGACATAGTAAAAAGTTGAGGAAGGGAAGATGCTCAAGAGACATAAAGAAATATAGCTTCCCACAAAGAAATATAGAGGTTTGGAACAGACTAAGTGAAGAAATAGTATTGGCAAAGAGTGTGCAGAGCTTCAAAGAAAAGTTGGATAGTTATAGATACAGAGACGGGACCACACGAGCGTAAGCCCAGGCCCTGTAAAATTACAACTAGATAAATACAACTAGGTAAATACACACACACACTTGCTCGCTCGCATGCACACGCACGCACACGCACACACAAAAACACACACACACAGAAGGGGAAATGGGAAGAGTGTGTGGAGGGAGGGGCAGAAGTGAGTCAGGTCATGTCCTGACCAAAGCCCTGACCTGACTCCCTTCTGCCACTCCCTCCCCACTCCCTTCTCATTTCCCCTTCTGTGTGTGTGTGTGTACAACTAGGTAAACACACACACACACACAGAAGGTGAAATGGAAAGGGTGTGGGGAGGGAGGGGCAGGAGGGAGAATCAGGTCATGTCCTGAATGAAGCCCCTACCTGACTCTCCTTCAGGACCTGACATGACTCTCCCCACTGTCCCTCCCTCCCAACACCTTTCTTCTTGCTTTCATCCTCTTTATCTCTCCCTGTTTCCTCCACTACTTTTCCTTGTTCTCCCTTCTTACATCCTCTATCAGTATTTTTTTCATGACTCACTTTGTCCCTCTCCTCCCTTTCCCCTTCCTTATTTACCTAATTGTGATATAAAAGAAGTGAGCTACGCTCATATTGTCCTTTCTCTGAGTATTCTTCCACCCCACCAAACTAATTCCTGCGTGAAGTTCATATTTACAAAGCAAACGTCGAAAGTCGAAACAATAATTATAGTATCATTTATTGGGACCGCGTTGCAACAACGAAACGTCTTAGGAAGTGTTTATAAGAGTGTGGGAAAGGTCAACAGGAGTGTGGGAAAGATTTATAAGAGTGTGGGGAGGTTTTATAAACCCTTAAAATATATATAAATAATAAAAAATATAAGGTTGCTACTTCGCAGATTTTCGCCTATCGCGGGGGTTTTTGGAACCTAACCCCCACAATAGACGAGGGATTACTGTACAAATTTTATTGCTTGAAAATTTTCAGTTAAGTTATATTAACCCAAATTGGTGTATTTATCAATACAAAAACACAGGTGTGAAAAATGTGAAAACTCCCCAAAATTCACCATATTCCCATGCCCTGAAAATTCCCAGAAACTTTCCCTGGAAAGTTTCTATTTTCTGGAAACTTTCCCACCATTTGTAACCCTACTCCTGGATCTTGCAAAATTCAAGAGGAGAGAGCTGTTGATACTTCTGGTACCAGAACCATGGGGACCAACACATAGCTCATAGCTACCCTATCAGTGCCAGCAGTAGCATTGAATTTTCCCAAGACAATGAGTGTGTCCCAAGGGGGGCACTGGTCTAATACTAGTTTGGCATAGAACATCTTTTCTTCAGTTTCACACATCTTGGTAGGAGCATACACTGCAACAAGAGACATGAAGCCCAGTGTGTGCTTCAGCCTCACTTGCATTATACGCTCATCAACTGGAATAACCTCCACCATAAATGGCTGCAGTTTGCTGGAGATGCCTATAGGTACACCTTAAGATGGAAACCATTGCTCACATCAGACTAGTAGTAGGTGTACCTCCCTCTAATGATCTCACCACTGCCAGGCCTCCTCATCTCAGAGTCCCACTATGTCCACCCTCAGCCTTCTGAGCTCATCTGATAGGTAGGGCACTCAGTGATCCTCCGAGAGGCTTCAGACTCATGCCAGCCCTTAATTTTTTTTCTTTTTCATTGAAATATTTTTCTCAATGACAGCCAAAGCTGTCATTGGTACTTCTGAGCCTCAGAGGCCAGGGACGGACATGCAAGTTAAGTTCCTCTTGACTGGAGTTTGATTTTATTTTGTGCTCTTTACAGTAGTAGACTAGTAGTAATAGTAGTAGTAGTAGTAGTAGTAGTAGACAGAAGTAGACTGCAAGAGTTAAGTTGGTCTGCTAGAGGCAGCCTCTGTAGACATAATATATACCATATGTCATCCATATTCATAAACCTGTCCAACCTTCTCCTTATGCTTTCTTTCTTATTTGCACTGCCCTCATGGCAGATGATACAGTATTGTTGGCAGAGAATGAGAGGATGCTGCAGAGGATAGTGGATGAGCTTGACAGGCTGAGAGTGAATGCTGGAAAGAGTAAGGTTATGGTATATGAGAGGGCGAGAGAGCAGGTCATTGATTTTGCAAAGCTGCACAGAGTTAGAGCAGGGACTACAACAAAGTGCAGGATAAGGTTAGGGGAGGAGAGAATGGAGGAGGTGACTTGAGTTCAAATATTTAGGGACAGTTTTATGTTAGCAAGGAAGTATGAAAGGTGAGGTGAAGGAAAGAGCAGTGAAGGGCAGACAGGTAGTAGGTGCATTGGAGAGAGTTATGAAAGGAAGAAGTGTGAGCATGGAGGTAAAGAGGGGAATAAGGGACAGTATGATCCTGTTAACTCTGTCATATGCATCAGAGACATGGACATGGAATGCTGCAGCACAGCAATCGAGAATATGTGAAGTGGAAATGAGTTACATAAGAGGTGCATTTGGTGTTTCAGGATGGAGTGAAGAAAGTAATGAAACCATGTATGAGCAATTTGGTATGGGTGTAACAGCAAAAGGAGTGGAGTGTGGAGTGGTGGAGGGGGTGAAGCGTGGTGTGTTGACTTGATTTGGACACGTGATGAGAAAGGGGGAGACTGAATTCGTGAAGAGAGTGTTTGAGGGAGGGAGTGTCAGGGGAAGACCACCTGTGAAGTGGATCAATAGGGTGAGTGAGTATTGGAGCAAGAGAGTTGGAAGTAGTAGGATTGAGCGTGTTGAGAGGGAGTGCCAGAACAGGGAGAGATGGAGACACTTCTGCCGTGGCCACCCCCTGGGAAGGAAGAGACAGCAGGGCATCAGAGACATAGATTGATATCATGTCTGCTAAATGTGTTCCACTCATTAACTCTTCTATTATTTGTAAACCAGGTCCAACTTGAATCCAAATTGTCTAGGCTTATTTTTTTTTTTTTTTTTTTTTTTTTTTTTGCGGCGGCCTGTTGCGCCGGTAGGCTTCTTCCCGGTGGATCCTGATAGTCGGTCCAAGGCTTCTTTCTGGTGGGTCCTGATGGTCGGCCCAGCCCGTTCTGGCGCAGGCGAGTGTTTATAGTGGCGCCATCTTGCATTGGCTCATGCTGCCCTCCCAGAGCTTATCTTTGATCCTAGAATCTAGAGTCCAGGTTGATAGGTGGTCTTTTTTTTTTTTTTTTTTTTTTTTTTTTAAAACAAAGGAGGCAGCTCAAGGGCACACAAAAAAAGAAAACAATAATAAAAAAAAAGCCCGCTACTCGCTGCTCCTAAAAAAAAAAAAAAAAGAGGTGGCCAAAAGCAAGATCAAATACGGGAGGAGAGGTGTCCTGATACCCTCCTCTTGAAAGAGTTCAAGTCGTAGGCAGGAGGAAATACAGATGAAGGAAGATTGTTCCAGAGTTTACCAGCGTGAGGGATGAAAGAGTGAAGATGCTGGTTAACTCTTGCATAAGGGGTTTGGACAGTATAGGGATGAGCATGAGTAGAAAGTCGAGTGCAGCGGGGCCGCGGGAGGGGGGGAGGCATGCAGTTAGCAAGTTCAGGAGAGCAGTCAGCGTGGAAATATCGATAGAAGATAGAAAGAGAGGCAACATTGCGGCGGAATTTAAGAGGTAGAAGACAGTATGAGGAGGAGAGCTGATGAGACGAAGAGCCTTAGCCTCCACTCTGTCCAGAAGAGCTGTGTGAGTGGAGCCCCCCCACACATGAGATGCATACTCCATACGAGGGCAGACAAGGCCCCTGTATATGGACAGCAACTGTGCAGGGGAGAAGAACTGGCGGAGATGGTACAGAACGCCCAGCCTCGAGGAAGCTGATTTAGTAAGAGATGAGATATGAAGTTTCCAGTTGAGATTTTGAGTTAAGGATAGACCGAGGATGTTTAGTGTTGAGGAAGGTGATAGCTGGGTGTTGTCAAAGAATAGGGGATAGTTGTTTGGAAGATTGTGTCGAGTGGATAGGTGGAGAAACTGTGTTTTTGAGGTGTTGAAGGACACCAGGTTTTTCTTGCCCCAGTCGGAAATAATAGTAAGGTCTGAGGCTAAGCGTTCTGCAGCCTCCAGCCTTGAGTCGTTAAGTTCCTGTAGGGTGGGTCTTCTATTAAAAGAATTTGAGTAATGCAGAGTGGAATCATCGGAGTAGGAATGGATAGGACAGTTCGTTTTGGAAAGAAGATCATCAATGAACAACAGAAAAAGAGTGGGAGATAGGACAGAACCCTGTGGGACACCACTGTTAATAGATTTAGGGGAAGAACAGTGACCGTCTACCATGGCAGAAATAGAAGCATGTGGGTAGTTTTAAGCCACTCGGCGGCGGCTGAAAAATCCCAGCTTGGTGGCACCAGGCGGGGATTGAACTCACGTCCTCCTGAACACGGGGCCGTTACTCTGACGACTCAGCCACCGCTATATGCTATATATTGCTATATGTCTTATCTGTTTTTATTTATGATTTTTTCTTCTGTATCCACTCATAGATTTCGTTTACATCACTGCACCCATTGCATTTCATTGGAGGGAGAGGAATTTGGTACCTCTGGCATTTTGCTTCCACATACACTTTTGCGCATAATTAGTTAATTTCAGTTAAACCTTCACTACCATCAATGTTATTCCTTTTGGTATTCCAGATCCTGAATTATACCACCCAGTATTTTCCACTACAACCACCATAATCACTGCGTTGGCTGCCATAGTTGGTGGTGGCTTCTTACTTGGCTGCATCATTACTCTGGTCAAGAAGATGCATTCCCGAAGGTCCTCACAGTCCAGGTAATGTTTCACCTGTACTTCATGAAAGAGATGCAAGGTATGGTCCATTTGATATTTTTCAAAGAAAGAATTGGTGTAGTTTTTCAACAGTAAGAGAACTGTTAAAATTTCTGTGAGAAACAGACAAGCAGACAGATAGACCTCACTTTAAGCAATACAGCACCCTCCCAAGTTTTGCGATCCTCAAGTTTCACGCTTAGTCCTAAATTCTTACCATTGCCTCCATTCCAAAGACACTCACCTCTGTGATGTGCTGGGCACCCACAGAAGGGTCTCGCTCCTGGAAGCAGTAATTATTCCACGGGTAATCGGAAAAGTACATCCTCAGGTCGTCCCACCGAGCTGAAGCAAAGTGCCAGAAGCATCGCCTCTTCGGTGGGTCCAGAGGCTGTACAACAGCGATAGGACAGGATACAGAAAAGGTTGTGATAGGAGGAGCCCAACGGAGAGAACAGTTTGACAGAGTAAGCAGAAGGGTTAGAGGTAAGGAAGAGGTCTAGTATGTTGGGCCTGTTTCCAAGACGGTCGGGAATACGTGTAGGGTGCTTAACCAACTGCTCTAGATCATTGAGGAGAGGGAAGTTGTAGGCTTGTTCACCAGGCTGGTCAGTGAAAGAGGATGAAAGCCAAAGCTGGTGGTGAACATTGAAATCTCCTAGGATGGAGATTTCAGCGTACGGAGAGTGGGTCAAGATGTGTTCCACTCTAGAGTTCAAGTAGTCAAAGAATTTTACGTAGTTAGTAGAGTTAGGTGAGAGATAAACAGCACAGATGTATTTAGTAATAGAATGACAATGAAGTCTTAGCCAGATGGTGGAAAATTCTGAAGAGTCAAAGTTGTTGGCATGAGAGCAAATGATGTCATTGAGCAGCTTTGGATTAAAATTTAGGATAGAGATAGAAGGAGGGAACAGAGTAAAGATTGCAGTCAGCAGCTGCCGAGACCTGTGTTTCGGTGAGGAAGAGAAGGGGAGGTTTAGAGGAGGAGATATTGTGCTCCACAGATTGGAAATTGGAATGAAGACTGCAAATGTTGCAGAAATTGATAAGAAAGAGGTCTGAGGAGTTATCAAGACACCTCTCAAGTCGGCAGCCAGAAGGGAAGTCCTCCCTGGGGGAATTTGTGGTACCCCCCCAGGCGGGAACTCTGAGGCTATGTTAAAGTACACCATTTTGAATATGTAAAATTTTGGGAAATGGTGTGTATGTTGTGTGAATATAGTGTGGTGTGGAAAGAGAGAGGATCTGTTTTTAGAGAGCATGCTGAACTATTCTCTGGTGTTGATGAAACAATAGGGAAATGGAAAGTGAGGACATGGGAAGGGTCTTTGGAGGGCTTCAGCACCCTCCTCGCTTCCCATATGTACCTCACTGGGAGTGACTTACGCCTGTTTCATTTGCTATGATCGTCACCAGGTAGGGGGTCGCCAATACTGTGATATCAGTTTGAGGTGTTGGTAATGCCTGCTTCCAGGTTGGTAAGGCTTTTGGTTAGGGAGTGTGCCTGATGACTGTGAAATCGACCCTAATAAATTAATACAAACATGTACCAAACACGAATGAAAAACCGACAACAAGCCATGACCACACTGTACTTCAGTAACCGTGACAATCAAGAAGACACACCACCTGCTGTTGTTGTTGAAAAAGATGATGATGATCTGTTTGAGTATGATAATGTAGCCTCCAAGGATTTGGGCAATGAATTTGAAGGCTTCCTGCTAGCGGACCATGCTCCAGAGTGAGGCAGTTAAATGTTTTTTTATATATATATATATATATATATATATATATATATATATATATATATATATATATATATATATATATATATATATATATATATATATATATATATATATATATAAAGCTTGTATCCCAGTTTTTTGTCTTCACAAGAGCATTCTTCTCTGAAATTGCAACACAGTGATCAATTTGAAGGTTTGTATTTTGAGATAATAAGAGAGTAAAGTGGGAAAAAAAAGTCAGCTTCTTCACGTGGTGGAATGAATAAGCGCTTTTTCAGTGTTCTCAATACCCTGAGTTTTGCGATCTTCAAATTTAGTGCTATACTTTAGGAAGAAAGCAAAATCAGGTGGGTACTTTAGCTTTAAGAATGTGTCTTGATAGCCCTGCCAGCTTTTTCTATAATAACTTCTGCAGTCCACTATTATTTTCATTTTGCAAACCACCATCTCTTCTCCAAGCATCACCTTCTCTCCAAACAGAAACAGCGATGCCACCCTCATGGAAACAGGAAGGTATTGTAGAGTGGAGAGGATCACGAAACTCAGATAGCGCAAAACTCTGGAGGGTACTGTTGTCCGTGTATTCTTTGGGAAGCAAGCAGAATAGAAACATGTGCTTGTGGACATGATACAGGACAGACATTGACTGACCCAAGAGGCCCTGAGAGGCAACAAGAGACAAAGTGCTGACGTTACAGAACTGACGTTGCCTAACACTACCCACAGTAAATGCCATTACCACCTCACGGCTAAATAGACATCAGTCTAACAGTTTCCTAAACTCCAATGGCCCTTATGTCACAGCAAGTAGATTCCATACAGATATTTAATCATTTCATTTATTATGTATGCTAGAAGAGCAACAAAATTTTAACTCAGGCAGATACTGAAAACAATGTTTCAAATGCACTCATCTCCTTTATATCACAGCATGTTTCATTCCCCAAGCAGGCTTTGCCTTGCCAGTGACAGAAGCAATCCATTTCTCTAGTAAGTTATAAAATACTGCACTCATCTTCTTGACCCTCTTCTACAGTGTAGTATTGAGAGGATCTAGCTACATTCCTCATTGTTAGTTCTTGGCAAGGAAGGCAGTAAACAGCTTACCATACCTATGGAAAATACTTCATAGTCTTATCATGTTTAAGGGGGTATCACACTGGGCTATTTTTCCTCCGACATTCTACCTCCAACCCCAGATTTCAGCTGGTACCGCCGTCACCCCCTAGCACACTTGTTTGTTTACGTTTACCTCCAGCTCCAGCAACAATTGCCGACCTCTTCAGGACGACGGGCCTCTATTCGAGAAGAATTGTCGCCGCAGCACCTTTACTTCTTCACTGCAATTAGCTTAAAGCTAAGAAGGAGAGGCATGTGTGGAGGCGTCAGTAGTTAGCAAGGAGAGAACAGTTTGGGGTTGTTTATGTCAAGAGGTCAACTGACAACTTATGTTGTTCTATTTAAAGTTTTGTTTTGGTCTCTTTTTTTTTCTTCTTCATAATCCTAATTTTATTGCAAATTATGCAAGAAATAAAATAATTATGGCAAACTAATTTGTTTTCTCAACAATTTACATAGAATGTCAGTTGACTTCAAATTTTCCTCCAGCAAATCAGTTCCTTTCCAAAAGCTTTGGGCTGCAAATTTGCTCCGACAGTCGGCGGAAAAAGTGGTGGAGGTGGGCGGTACTGCCGATTAATCGGAGGTTGGAGGAAAACTTGCCCAGTGTGATAGCCCCTTTAGCCATGGGGACTCCTGCTGTGACCCATTCATTTGAGTGGTACCTTTAGTCTGAGAATTCTCAACACCTTATCTAATGGTAAAGCATAAAGTAACCATAGTTTTATGTTCCCCAGGTCTGTTACACCTAGGCCAGGGCTGCTGTCTGATGTGTCTGCCCCACCCATGCAGCGACAGCACACTCTTCCCCCTTACGAGGCAGTAGTGATGGCTGATGCTGACCCTAGCTGGAAGAGCAGCCCCCTAGACCCCCTTCCACCTGGTGAACTCCCTCCCAACTATGAGTCCCTCTTCCCTGATGGACCACCTAAGAGCCAGAGTGCACCTCCCACAGCCCCCTCCCCAGTTCCTTCAACCAATAACCAGCCCACTGCTCCCAACATTGAAGACAATCAGCCTGAACAAAGATCAAGTGCTGCCACTGTATCAGTTTCAGATTCATGAACCCACTGTGCCAAAATGTATATTAGTATATTTTAATGGTACAGATTTTATGAATGGGAGAACTCAGGATAGGGATTTATACTCAAATATTTCATAGACATATTGAATGTCACTTTTTTTTTATTTTTAGGTAGTTAATATTTTTTTTCCATGATGTACTACTTTTGAGGTGATCTGAATGTCATACCTCACAGAATGAAGGAAAGATGACATCCATTGATTTTATTGGCATAATTTAAGTTTTATATTGACATAAAGGTATTTCAGTAGAAGAAATATTTATTTAATGTAGAGACCTCACAGGGAGAATGGGTATAGACATTAAAGGAAATTGGTTCGGGCCATAACTTTGGGGGGGGCTAGGGGGGCTACAGCTCCCCCATTGTTTTCTATATTGGCATCAAAATACCACTAAAAGTGCTTATTTTTTCAAATAATTTCCCCCAGCTGTACATGCTCATTTCACTAGCCCCTCACCTCATGAACCTATGATGCCCTCAAGGCCCACGACCACGACGGCCATGAGGCAACAACTGACTGGCTGCGTGGCTGGGGTGCTGGAAGTATAGTACACTAGGGGTAGGCAGGATCCGTTACTGGATTTGAATCCACACGGCCATAAGCACTACGTGTTGTTAAACATCCTGTGGCGTGATACTGAGCTGGTGTTTTGACACATAGTCATGCATTCTCATGTACATTATAATATATACATTACAATCTGGCGCCGCTTGGCGCTTTTTTTTATTTTATTTGTTTTGTATGTTTATTATTTCTTTTATTATTATTATTATTATTAGTAGTAGTAGTAGTAGTAGTAGTAGTAGTAGTATACAGTAGTAATAGTAATAGTAGTAGTAGTATTGTTATTATTATCATTATAATTAGTAAGCTAGTAGTAGTGCTCACAGGAATGATACCCCCCAGATCTCGGTGAATCTTTGAAAGGACGCAAAATAGGTCCTAAGCCCCCCCCCCCCCCCCCACTCCCCCTGGAAACACCACTGCTTGAGTACATTTTTCTTTACAAAGCATTTCTTACTTTAACACTTTGTTATACACATGCACTTACCAAATCTTTGCCCAGTTCCTGTAGATTGTTGCATTGCAGCTGACCTAAGAGATATTTGTTTATTAAGTGGGCTATCTTCCAATGCCAGTAAAGGCTTCTTGCACACAGAGAACTGCTATTAAATATACAGTTGTTTTAACACTCCTTGTGTCGCGCCTACCTAATATAAATCATCCTGGACATCCATGATGACGGCAAAAATATCATGTAAGTGGCAGCCTGTGCCTGTGTCACGCAGAGCGGCAGTGAGATCATCTGTGTAGACGTTGCACAGGTAGGGAGACAGGATATATATATATATATATATATATATATATATATATATATATATATATATATATATATATATATATATATATATATATATATATATACAGTACCCTCTCGAGTTTCGCGCTATCCGAGTTTCGCGATCCTCGAGTTTAGCGCTTAGTCCTAAATTCTTACCATCACGACTTTCACGCATTACCACCACTAGTTTCGCGTTGCTTTGACATGTTCGGGTCACGTCTACCTACCGTCGGCGTCATGCGTGCTGGCTTAATAGGCGGTGTCCAACCATTGGGGCTATGGGCAACTGCGGTTGCCCGTATGCCCAACCAGCAGCGAGTTGTTGGTTGTCCTTATGAATGGAAAACGGTTGTGAGTACGAGCGTGGGTACGTGGGTACTGAACGGCTGCATGTAAACAAACAGACGACGGCAGTGGCTGAGGAGTGAGGAGCAGTGGAAGATGGCCCACCAAGAGATTCGTAAAATGGATCGACTGGCAGAGCTGCTTTGCTTACTACTTGATTAACAAGATAAGAGAACACCCTGTGCTGTGGAACCACAGTCCAAAAATCTTTTTATCAAGTCTATGAAAATTGTAGATCTCCCGGTGTTGTTTTCCTTTTCTTCTTCTTCTCTTGACCTGTAATGCATGGCAGCGACGGTGAAAAGTAATAGTGAAAAATTGCAAAAGGGCATAGAAAAGCAAAATTAGGGAAAGAAAAGGACAGAAAACACGTAAGTTCAGGGTGAAGTGTATAAGTGCGCACTGTTAAGTAACTAAGGGCCGCTTTCACAGTCACTTTGTTTTGATCATTACCAATGGCAGTGATCGCCGCTTAGTATTTCACGTGAAACTGGCCGATGGGGTAGTGGCGGCTGCAGACGAAGCGAGAGATGTTGAGAGTGTGTATTAAGTGCGGGGCTTGGCTAACCCCGCAGCCGCCACTACCCGATCGGCCAGTTTCACGTGGAAATACTATAGCGGCGATCGCCGTCATTGGTAACGATCAAAACAAACAAAATGACTGTGAAAGCGGCCTTAAGTGCATGTTATGAAGTATAAAAGTGTGGAGAAGGAGGACCTAAGAAGCGATACACAGCGTTACAGGTCAAAAGAAGAAGAAGGTCCACTACACTGGCCGTTGCGAGAAATATCTCCCCGATGAAGTTAGCCATTCTGCTGTCCACCACGCATGCGCGCTGTGGGAATACACAGCATTAAAAGTATTAATTTGCCTGGTTTTGTTCTAGTCTGTCCGCTTGTGATCTTTGTGAGCGCTGAGGGAAATATGGAAACAGCAAGCAAGTTGAACCTCTCTGCGAGCTATTTTGCGGCGGCGGCAGCGGTTTACGTTCAATAGGTATTGAAAAGTCAATCATGATATTAGTGATGTCATGATTTTTAACAGAAAGAGTTAGCAGATTATTTCATAACACAGAAAACCACCAGAAAAATATAGGTTTGTTCAACTGTCCCACGGCCGGTGACCGCGAGCGACCGCCCTTACTTTAGCAGACAACACCACGTGGATCACAAGCGTGGATTCAATTGTAAGGCAGCCGCCTTCAACTGCGGCTTAAAAACGCTCTGTTCTTACTTCCCCTTTTCGGCCTATTAACAAGGTAGCTACGTATTTTGAGATAAAGGAGTAAAGTCGAATAAATTGTGATAACAAGGGAGTAAAGTCGGAAAAAGTCGTTATTTTCCACGGGTCGAAACCAATAAGCGCTTTTACATGGATTTCAATACCTCGAGTTTCGCGATCCTCTAGTTTAGCGCCATACCTTCGGAATGAAGCAAGCGCGAAACTCGAGAGGGTACTGTGTATACATATATATATATATATATATATATATATATATATATCTATATATATATATATATATATATATATATATATATATATATCACTGGTGGGCGCGGTACCAAAAGTTTGGGGTTGCGTTACGCGGTACTGCGGTACCTCAGTATGCCCAGTGCGTTCCGCGGTACTCCGGTACCTTCCCCGCCCCCCCTGGTGCGTTCCGCGGTACTGCGGTACTGCGGTACCTGGTTTCTAAAGCGGCACTTAAAAAGAGAAAAAAATAGCTCTGCGACACCAATTAACAAAAACACCTATATGTATAAAAAAATAAACGCCACATGAGATTAGGTGGAAACTATCCAGTAGGAAAGATGTGCCCGGAATAAGTAACATAATAATGTTGTAGATAACAATAATATATACAGGTAATTATTTAATAGATTATTTCCTTGGAGCAAGATTTTCACCGACCTGCCAGTGGTGAAGTTGAGCCCGGACTTAGAACGTTACACGTTCTTAGTCCGTCTACGTTAGCACGGTACACGTTAGTAACGTGTCTCTCTCCCCCTTCTTTCTCTGTTGCCAGTTATAGCGAGATAATCTGCGCGCACGCAACTAAAGATGAATTGATTTAACGTACTATAGGAGTTATGAGGTGTTGATTAATTTTAGAAGCAAGTTCCTTCTTGAAAACCATAGGTGAAAAAATCCTGGTTCCGACCTCCCTCCGATGAAAAATCACATCTTTTAATTAACAATAGGTACCTATCCCTTTCAGTGAAAGTGCCTCCCATCTTTCCCACGGTGTCTGTGCGTATGTCCGACTGTCTGTCTGTCTGTCTGGTGTGTCAGGTGCCCCCGGCCCCCACAAAAAGTGGTATTGTTTATTTTATTTACATATCTATTTATTCATTAATTATTATCATCACTGTTTTTCTTTAAAGTGTTTGCCGGTACCGCGAAAAGTACCGCAGGAAATTTGAACGCGGTACCGGTACTCCGGTACTTTCAGCAATCCTCTGCGGTACTGCGGTACCGGTTTGGTAGGTACCGCAAAAAGTACCGCAAGTGCCCAGCACTGATATATATATATATATATATATATATATATATATATATATATATATATATATATATATATATATATATATATATCTATATAGAGAGAGAGAGAGAGAGAGAGAGAGAGAGAGAGAGAGAGAGAGAGAGAGATCCAGTAATACCTCGGTTTACGAGTGCTTGACTTATTTTTTTTATTTACGAGCAAAAAAATCACTGAAAATGCTTTGGTTTAGGAGCGATGACTTGGTGTACGAGCATTCTGATTGTACAAGTCGAAGACGTGAGCGTGGGTTCCCTTTGTTCGCCGCAAGACGAGAGCGCTCAAGACGGAAATCAATGGGAATGGGGTTTCAATCCTCGTTGTACACTTGCAGAGGTAACAATCCCGCGCTCCTGGCCGCTTACATTTTTGCTTTAGTGTGTGATCTTTGTGTTCACAGCACTACAGTGCGCGTTCGTTTTGGTTTACAAGTATTTTGGTGTGCGAGCAAAATTCTGGTACGAATTTCTGGTAAACGGACTTATGAGTGTGTGTGTGTGTGTGTGTGTATCTATCTATCTATCTATCTATCTATCTATCTATCTATCTATCTATCTATCTATCTATCTATATATATATATATATATATATATATATATATATATATATATATATATATATATATATATATATATATATATATATATATATATATATATATATATATATATGCAGTAATACCTCGGTTTACGAGAACCTTAGTTTATTTTTTTAAAGGTAAACCTTCGGTCTTCATTTTTTTCCTCTACAACAAATTTTACAACTTTTCTCGAGATTAATGTGTCAGCAACTTTTAAAACGATAATATACGCGCAGATTATGTTTATCGAAGTTGAGGAAGTTGTGCACATTTCTGCCATATTAAAATGGTGAAGCAATATACGACACCGGAATGCACTGACTGGTTCACTTTCCAACCATCTTCCTCAGACCTGCACAACATGGCATTGCATTATTTTGTATGTCCAGTATGCCCAGCTTCTCATATTTCCTTTTGTCCAAATGATGTTGCCTGTCAAAGTTCAGTATAATATATACCACACTAACAAGGAAAAGTCAGAAAAAAAGTTAAAGGAAAATGTAGTGAAAATTTAGGAAGTGCTTGACAAGTAACGTGAAGCAGCACCCTAACAGGCAGGCTCTGGTAGCTGAAGGGCAGAGGAAAGTCTGCCAGTTGTGGGTCCCCTCAGTGTTAGTGGGAGCTGGTGGTATATAAAGTGATCACCGCCCAACAACGACTACTTAGGCAGACAGGAGTAGCGCGGTGAGTATACCATCCTAATAAAACATCATAATTCTTGATCATTAGACAGGCAGATAAAGGAGGAATTTCTTATTTAAAGCTTTTTACTATGTAACCAGGGTCAAATAAGTGATAAGTATAGGCTCAGTTCCATCGGAGTAGCTAAAAACCTTCCGAAATAAGACTACTTAAAGCCTCCGACTTTGAGTGAGAAAAACATATTATGCCTTGTTTGTCATGCGTGTCGTTAGCAAAAAGGTTTATGAGCGACCTTCACCCTTAACCCTCAGATGCGAGTGCTAGCAGGAATACTGGTCTGTCTGGCGGCGGCGGTGGCAGAGGATCACGAGGAGTTGAGGGATGAGACCAAGGCGAGTCCTGCTGAAAACTCTGAGCCCGGCTCTGTCCAGGTATGCTTCCCAACCTCATGTAGTAATTTATGCATCTAAATTCGCCTATGCAGATATTGATCATAGATTTTATCTCATATCAGGCTTGTCTATATTATTTTGTGTCTGCATTTCAACAGATACGAAATTATATACCATAAGCACAACCTGTGGTGTTATGGAGGAAAACAGGTCATGTCTGTTTGTGTCCAAGGATTCTAATTTATCACGGCTCTTTGGTGTCCAATGTGTAAAAAAATAAGTATATACATTTGATATAGCGGCAAACGCAAAATTCAAAGCTTCCAGTTTTGTAGAATCTGCCCAGACGCCAACTTGCCTCTAGGCTGCTCATGCTCTCTGCCTCCTACCCAGAGCTATTGCCTGAACGTGACCTGATGGTATTTCATATACTATACTCTATTCCACCTCATGTGATACCAAATATGAAGAAACTTAATTAAAATATAGAAGCTCTGTTGAGTGCCCGGTTTTGCCCAACCCCCATCACGTTAGCTGTAACCAGCCTCCAGCAATAAAGGGACTAGGCTCTTCCTGTATCGTCAATAAGGAGCGACTTCTCATCTGATTTGTTGTCACCACTATTTTTATAAATAATCGTTTAGCTTGTGTTTAGGCAGAAGCACTGAGTAGGAGGCAGTGAGCATATGTAGCACATGAGAAAAAATGTGACAAGATGATGTCTGGGGAGCACGGGGCCAAACTCTCCCTATATATCTATATACGGTTCTTTGAACAACACACACACACACACACACACACACACACACACACACACACACACACACCGTGGTGCAGAGTTTAGCGATCAGCTCGCCATCTCGACAGACTGAGATTGACGCCTTGCTCAGGCCGAGAAAGTTTTTTTCCACTGATATGGAGCGGTTACTGTCTCTCCTTGAATAAGGGAGATCGGGGTGTGGTGCGGTGCGGGAAGTCCCAGCTTGGTCCATAGCAGGGTCCATAGATCAACTAGCGAGCTCTAAAGCTTTCTCCAGGAGGATCGATCAAGAGTTCAGCACGTAATCAGACCGAAACAATTGCACACATTACTGTTGTGTTATTATTGTTATTATTATTATTATTATTATTATTATTATTATTATTATTATTATTATTATTATTATTATTATTATTATTATTATTATTATTATTATTATTATTATTATTATTATTATTATTATTATTATTATTATTATTATTATCATTATTATTATCATTCTTATTCTCACTCTCATTCTTATTATTATTATGTTCTCGATGTGTCATGTGGTGTCATTCCAAGTGTAGGTCCTGAGGTAGGCTGGAGTACGCCTCCACTCGCCTATTTTCATTCACAGGTTGTGGGACAAAAATCGCGCCGGCTCGATATTTGTAATAAAATTGGATGCAATTATAATTGGAGTAAATTCTATGTAAAACGTACAGTTTGGAAATGGTTAAGCTCTCTGACAGAAGTGTTCAGCTTCGTCGCATTTATTGCTTCGTTCCGTTGCATAGACTGTTTAGGCCGCTTTCACACGAGGCCGCCAGTGGCCTCGTGTGAAAGCTGTCTTATTCATCAGTGTGAGTTGGCTACTGATTCTGTGGTTATGCTCTCACAAGGAACCTACAGCTGGGTGTGTTGTGATATATGCACACTTCTTATATGAAGTTAAATGCTTCTTCATTGTCCGACTGGTCTAGTTTCTACAACAAATATTATTTCCTCTATGCGATAATATGGTGGAGGAGGGATGCCTGTTGCTAACATGCAAATGTTAATACTAGTGTTCTTTCGGACTCCTATTTATACTGTTTATTCATTTATTAATTATTATTTGTTAGTCATGCACTCATATGATTCAAGGCCATATAAAGGGACGAGAAAACGGCAGCATCGAATACTTTTTATCTTACAAATTAATGGCATTTATGAGTTAGCTGACCAGAGTATGGCAACTGTATTAGTGATTGTTTCATTCTCCGTTTCGTACCGAGCGATTACACTGTTCATCCCCTGGTCCAGTGATTTTCAAAGTGTGTGCCGCCATTATCTCCTTGGTGTGCCGCGAAAATTTGAGTGGGATTTTGATTTATGTACATAATATAATGAAACTATTGTAAATTGTAATTTATATTTATCAAGGGTGACTAATTATATATATATATATATATATATATATATATATATATATATATATATATATATATATATATATATATATATATATATATATATATATATATATATATATATATGCATATGAAAGGGAAGGTGTGCCGCAAAAATATTAGTTGTTTCTTAGTGTGCCGTCATACTAAATAGTTTGAAAACCACTGCCCTAGTCAGTGGACCAGGCCCTGAGGTACAAGTAACGACTGAAGTATCTTACCCCCCCCCAACACATACATAGGGAGAGAAACTTCCAACGAAGTGAATCAGAATCCTTAATTATATATAGTACAGTTATTGTTGATGGTAGTTTGGGAAAGGTCAACATGGTACCCCTAAAAGCACAAGTGATTTATTTGTCCCGGGATAAAGAATGTAATATCCACCACAGCTCTGTGGTCAGAGAAACAACCAAGTGCTCATCATACGTCCTCGACTTTACCCATCAGATCGGCGGCAATCGGTTCTTGGGAGTGTCATCCACCACCACTCACACCAATGTGGTCATGGTCACCTCCACTGTGTTCTTCTCGTGCCTCTCAGGGACCTCAGGGGCCGTGTGCGGAGGCCGAAGAGAGAGAGAGAGAGAGAGAGAGAGAGAGAGAGAGAGAGAGAGAGAGAGAGAGAGAGAGAGAGAGAGAGAGAGAGAGAGAGAGAGAGAGAGAGAGAGAGAGAGAGAGAGAGAGAGAGAGAGAGAGAGAGAGAGAGTTGTAAACAGCCGGAACTTTTTTCCTTATATTCATGGGTGATTTTTTGTCTGCCTCTGTATGCGAAATATTGAATTCTCAAGTATCTATAAAATAAAAGTATCTTGCTCTGAGGATGATGAAAGGACAACAAATCTCAACTCAATCAGCAGTGATAATTTGTACGTGATACTTTTTTTCGCGGTTCATCACTATAATGTTCCCATCACGAGGTATGAATCCCCATAATGGTATGTGAATAGGGTTGGAAGTCCGGCAAACTTATGTAAGGAAGAAGACTGGAGCCATAATATTACTGCTGAAGTTGCCAAGCGCCGGTTCACGTGGTTCATATTCCAGGCGGGATTGATGTGGAAGTAAAAGGGGAGGTTGCTTCACATATCAGAAAGGGACAAACCCATTTTTGTTTCATAGTGATGTTTGGATAGTAACTAATCATTACAATATGTACGTGAAGTATAACTGATGACCCGTAAACTAAGTCCTCTTGATGTTTCTCTCAGCGGCGGCCACGACGGAAAAGCTCTCGACAGTAGTCTTATTGATACCGACGGCATGGAAACTGATATATCCTCTTCTTCGAGCCCCCAAGAGGCCGACAAAAACGGCAAGTTTCAGTTCCTCACCATCTGGAGCGCCGCCAGCACCACCACCACGGTCACCATGTTGTACACTGACACCAACACTACCGTGCGACTCTCCTACTACTGCCAGGCGGGCTTCCAGATCCTGCCTAACAGGTGTGCCGGGTAGGCAGGTCGGTTTGGATGTCCCCGACGTGGCTCCAATCGGTGACAGCGACTTCGCGACCCTCTGACAATGACTGTTGTACGTGTGTATGTACTTGAATAAGAGAATCCAAGTAATTTTATGTTCCCATTCAGTGTCTTGTGTTTTATTCCTAATTATGTGAAGGGCACTGATCATATGCAGGTTTTATATTAGTTATTTTCCTGTTTGATTTCATATGCATCTTTTTTAACGTTCGGCCTGTTGCTCCTGAAGGCTTTTTTGATGAGGCCTGCTGGCCGGCACAACCTGTTCGTGGTGTTGGTAAGTGTTTATAGGGGCGCCATCTTGTTTGACTCAGGCTGTCCCCCGGAACTCATCTCTGCTCCACTGTAGAGAGTTTCGCTAGAGTCCGGGTTGATTGGTGGTCTTCAGGACAGCATGTAGGTAATTTTAGCCACTCAGCGATGATTGAAAATCGTTAGCTTGTGGCGGCGGGCGGTAACTGAACCCGGGTCCTCCAGGACACCGCGCCCGCACGCTGACCACTCAGCCACCGCCTCCCCAGACCACACATTGTCTAAACTTTACAGAATTTTAATTCAAGCCTAAAGTGATTAATTTTATGGGCAATATTTTCAAGCTCTTTTTCTGTATCAAAGACTCCTTGATATTAGACTGAAGTCTACTTCAAATGAAATTATGTATGAACGTACAACTGAATCACAATCTCTCTCTCTCTCTCTCTCTCTCTCTCTCTCTCTCTCTCTCTCTCTCTCTCTCTCTCTCTCTCTCTCTCTCTCTCTCTCTCTCTCTCTCTCTCTCTCTCTCTCTCTCCATCAAACTAAGAAGTCAACCATTAATTTTACACAAAGAAATCAAGAAATCAACAAAGAATTTAAACAATCACCAATGTTGCCCATAAATAGGAGAAACCCTTCTACTTCGTGACTACTTTACACATTTTGTTCGCCTATGAGGCTCCGAAACAGCAGCGAGTGAAGTGAGACGTACTGCTAAGCTCATAAGTATAGTTTATTTGGACTCTCTTCCTCATGTACATTATATACATTAAATAGCTTAGTTGATTAGGATGGTCTGCAGGAGGTCTCATTAGAGTGCGTGGGAACAGAAACGAGAGAGAGAGAGAGAGAGGCGGGGGGAGGGGGGGGGGGAGGGGGTCAGTTATATTATGACATGGTTTGAGGAGGACGGGACTTCAGATCTGATTTGATAAAAAGTAGTAGTAGTAGTAGTAGTAGTAGTAGCAGCACCAGCAGAAACAGTAGAAGTAATAATTATGAGAAGGTAACAGCCCTCCTAGACGCAGTTGAATTGCGGTAGCTGCAGATTACCCGCTTGGCAGTAATAGGAGAGCCTGATGGTGGTGTTGCTGTCCGTGAAGAGCATAGTAACAGTGGTGGTGATTCGGGTTCGAGTCCAGATTTGGAAGCCGAACAGTTTAGTCTGATTTTTGGCGTCAGAGTCCCTAGGTCCCGCCTCTGCTTCATCCTCCGCTGCCGCTGAAGAAGCCTCCAGAGCATCGTCTATGGAGCGCGCCTCCCGCCCTGTGTTCGTGACCTGGCTGCTGTCAAGGTAGACTCTGCGGAGGAGAGGTTAGAGATATTTGATGATTAGGAGGGTAAAGGTTGCACATGTAGTAGCAACATTGATTAGTACGTAGTAGTTGCAATCTTAACAGCAGTCGCCTACATGTATTTGTATCATGTAAGTCTCTCTCTCTCTCTCTCTCTCTCTCTCTCTCTCTCTCTCTCTCTCTCTCTCTCTCTCTCTCTCTCTCTCTCTCTCTCTCTCTCTCTCTCTCTCTCTCTCTCTCTCTCTCTCTCTCTCTCTCTCTCTCTCTCACCCCTCTTCAGGATTAACTTGAAGTTCCATAAGCGACTGTAGGTTCTTCTTCTTTCGGCGACCTAGGCACAGCGCCGTCGAGGTACCCGAGAGACACGAGAAAAACACTGTGGAGGTGACCATGACCACGGCTGTCTCAGTGGTGGTCGAGTAGTGCCCTAGGAAGCGGAGTTTTTTACCCTCCTCATCCAGGTCGTCTCTCTTGCTCTCCCCCTCCGCTGCCTCACCTCCGGCGTTCCTCAGGATATCTTCATTAGTGTATGCTTTGAATCCTGGTTCATGAGGCTCTGCCACGTTCTTGTTATCTGATGGTGGTGGATATATATATATATATATATATATATATACATATATATACATATATATATATATATATATATATATATATATATATATATATATATATATATATATATATATATATATATATATATATATATATATATATATATATATATATATATATATATATATATATATATATATATATATATATATATATATATATATATATATATATATATATATATATATATATATATATATATATATATATATATATATATATATATATATATATATATATATATATATATATATATATATATATATATATATATATATATATATATATATATATATATATATATATATATATATATATATATATATATATATATATATATATATATATATATATATATATATATATATATATATAATTTACCCCTTCAAGATGTCTTCGAAGACCCTAGTAATTTGCTCTTCTAAAATCTGGCACTAACACTGGGTTTGGTTCGCGGGTTACCGCCCAGTCTAAGCTAAAACGAATCGTTCTGTGGTCACCATTTCCTAACTCTCCGCCCACCTCCAACTCACGTAGCAAGTTTCCATCCGGTGTGAACAGTCTCACAGTCTCACTGAAAACAACGCAAGCGATTGAAAGTCACGTAGCGGGAGAGCGCGCGTAGTGTAGCATCGCTGTGTGAACAGGTAATAAGGGAGAGAGGGAGTGAGAGGGAGTGAGAGAAGGGTGAAGTGGCAACGAGCAGTCGAGCATACGATTCCAAGATTGGAAACAGAGCGGTATCGCAGTGAGCAGAGCCTGGCTATTAAAGTTCTTCTTTTGGACAATGCGCCTGGACACCCGAAACACTTGGACAGCATTCACCCAAACATCACCATACGCTATATACTGCCGAACACTGCATCACTGATTCAGCTTCCTGACTAGACATCATTTCGACTCTCAAAGCTAGCTTGCTAAGGCGGATCTTCTCTCAGATGTTAGTTGTTACCGATGATTTTGCTGCCCCGGAGACCAAACCTACAGTGAGAGCGGTGGAAATCATTTAACTTCTTGGTGTCATTACCAGTAATATTGGTGAGTCGTGGATGGAAGTGAAGTCGTGCACCCTAAACTGTTCGTGTAGAAACTATTTGGAAGGACGTAGTGCACATCTCAGTGGATTACCGTCATTTGCAGGAACAGTGCAAAAATGTGTTGACATCAAAGTTCCATGAAACGGGCGGTGATGGTTTCAAGGAACCTGAGATTGATGACGTAATCGAACTCAGGAACATAGGAAATCAGAGAGATGACCATGAAAGACACGGCAGCACTTTTTGATTTAAGAGTTCGGGAGACCTGGCCCAGGCTGCCATTGGGGTGGAACCAGGACTTCAATCTTACACTTGAAGGTGCTTTGGCACCCTACAGAAAGCTGCAGAGAAGGAAAACGATGCCAGGAAAACAAAAATTGCAACATTCTTCAAACCAGCATCTGAAATTCCAGCTCCACCAAATCCAGACGACTCACTACCTATAAACGACTCAACTGCATAGGCGGATCCAGGGGGGGGGCCACGGGGCCATGGCCCCCCCCAAACGCTCTGAGAGTATGTTTTGGCCCCCCCAAAAGAAATTCGTTACAGATACTGTCAGCCTCCCTCAATCATATACATATCATGTAGAACTCGATAGTCGATACTGCATCGCTCTACTACATAAAACAAAATCCAATTCTATGGCCTCAATGCACAAGCGAATCGGAATTAAGCGCTGAGAAGGAAGGCCTCTTCGGCCAATCAGCGATTAGGGAAAATACCAAGGTTGAGCTTCAGCAAGGACTTCTAAATATAGAATTTACTCAGGGCGTGCGCTGTCGAATCTTTAGCCCATAAACCTCGGGCTAGGGGTCTATTGTCACTCTCCCAGCGCGCGAGCGATACTGCAAATTTTTGGAAAAATAGGTGTTGTTCACCAATGCCCTGTGTGGTAATTTCAAACGAAAACATAATAGTTTTTACTGCTATCTCATCGCCAATCCTTCCTCCTCATGATGAAAGATATTGGAAGTGTCTAGGTTGAACCACGGCAGAGATATGATGTTGGGAAGAGGTACCATTTTCGGCCAAGCCGAGCGCACTTGTTCGTGCGGGTGCTGTTGACCTGGGCCTTGGTCTCCTGCCTCGCCCCGCGCCATCACACAGTACGTAGGCATCCTTTCCTACCAGCTCGATTATTCATATTAGGCTACATATTTCGTATGTTTGACTCTCATAAAAAATACCTTCTTCCGAAAATAAATGTTTTCCATGTGTACAGTCCGTCGTCGATGAACAGTTGGCCCCCCCCAAAACTCAAGGCTGGATCCGCCCTTGCTCAACTGAAGGTGGAATTTCAGCTCCACTTCACCACTCACTCCACTCCGTTAGCATACTTCAGTCATCTTGACGACTTGACGACCCCTCACATCTCACCATGTAACTTCTTCCTCAAACCATCCTTCCACTCATCTTCAAGAGCCTACACACCTGCGATCTTAGTGAGTACACGTCCTCAATTTTTACTTGTTTCCGCTGCCTCCTCAGATTGTTGTAATGTTATTCATTTTGTCATATGTTGCAATGACGCGTCACTTTTGTGTTCTATTACTGACTTATCCATTGCTATTGAGAAAAAAATGCCGAAATTGACATTCTAGGGAGTAAAAACCGGATCACAGAGCATAACCCTCTATAGTTAATGTAAAGACAGGTTCAATATATGCGAATTCCTTCTCTGCGAAGCTTTTTCAGAATATAATCACCGCATATAACGAAAACCAGATGTGTGTGTGTATATATATATATATATATATATATATATATATATATATATATATATATATATATATATATATATATATATATATATATATATATATATATTATCAGCCAACAGGTGGACGTCACAACAGTTCTGTTAGCGATGCCACATTCTTTTATGAAATCACAGTCCGTGTAAATGTTCACATAAATGTTCTCTCTCTCTCTCTCTCTCTCTCTCTCTCTCTCTCTCTCTCTCTCTCTCTCTCTCTCTCTCTCTCTCTCTCTCTCTCTCTCTCTCACTGATAAAAAAAAATGTGTGCATTGCCTCTCTCCCTTGCGTTTCCTTCGCAGCACCAGAGTTTGTACCTACTGTGGTCTTAGCTGCTGCCTTTCGTATAATGGACTCAGTATAGAGCTCATCCCCCTTTATATACGTCCTTGTTTAAGCTGTATGAGTGAGTGTAAGAGTCGGTGGTGGAGGAGAGAGATAGCACAGGGGGAGGTGGGGGTGTAGGAGGAAGAAGAGGCAAAGTGAGTGTTAGTGTTTCCTTTACACGCCACGGTGGTTATTTTTAGGTCAAAATTTCATGGGTATTATGATCTTATTTTCCTCCCCCCCCCCCTCTCTCTCTCTCTCTCTCTCTCTCTCTCTCTCTCTCTCTCTCTCTCTCTCTCTCTCTCTCTCTCTCTCTCTCTCTCTCTCTCTCTCTCTCTCTCTCTCTCTCTCTCTCTCTCTCTCTCTCTCTCTCTCTCTCTCTCTCTCTCTCTCTCTCTCTCTCTCTCTCTCTCTCTCTCTCTCTCGAACGTATGTTTGTGTGCATGTGTGTATGAATGTGTGTGTGTGTGTGTGTGTGTGTGTGTGTGTGTGTGTGTGTGTGTGTAATTCACCTCTTGGTCTGCTGCGGGTCTCTCTCGAGACAGCCAGCCGTTCCCCTACGGAAGGAGCTCGGAGCTCAGTGACCGATCTTTGAGTAGGGCTGAGACCACTCACACACAACACACCGCGACAACGAGGTCACAACTCCTCCTCCTCCTGCACCTAAGTGCAATAAATTTGTGATCATGATATGCAGCAATGTCTCATCAACACGATGATCGGCTCAGTTTTCCAAAATATCATAATGGTGGCTAGCTAATAGTGGTTAACTGTATACATGTGGAGTCAAGGAAAGGTCACCAATCCGTCACCCTATGGCGGCCGACCACAGAGATACAAGCAAAAGCAGTGGCTTCACCTCTCACCGTGACGAGAGATTGGAGTTGAACCTTCTAGTCTATAACTCTGTGGAGGGAACCCATTACCCTGACCCTAACAGAGGACCTGTGCAACATCTGGATTACCATAGTTTACCTTCTCCAGGTTTTCCCACGTAGCCCATTTATCGGCCAACCCGAAAGGAAGGATGAACATCTAGGTTGGCTGCACGCCGACTGCCCAGCCCAGGCCGGCAAATTCGTAGTTAGGGACGCTAACCACTGCGCCGTGCAGGGGCTGTCATGCCTAGGATGATATTAATTTAAATTATTTGCGTTTTTCAAATATTAGGTCATGTACAAGGTGATGCTGTGGCGCGCATCGGTTGGTTGTAATTATATAGAGAACGGTCAGATCAGAATCACCCACTCACAAGCACTTTTACGCCTTGTTTTATTTATATAATTCGCATTCGACCATAAACTTCTTTTGGAAAAGCGCTTTTAGCGAGCTTAATAAAACGCCCTGAGCCCCTGACTGACATTTCTTTGAATGATTCATGTGCAATAAAAAAAGATCAACAAATTGAAGGGGAAATTTAATGTATGTTTAGTGGGTCTTTTTAAGCCTACAGTCACGTCATTTGCTTGTAAAGTCGTATTCTAGTTCGAGGACCGTCCAGAGCGAGGTTCTAGTGGAGGAGTGGGTTGGCACGGAAACTCCGGCATCTGCAGCCCTCCCGCCTGGCAGTAATATGAAAGACGGATAGTGGTGTTAGTGTCCGTGAAGAGCATGGTGACGGTGGAAGTGGTGCGGGCACGTGTCCACAAGGTGAAGCCGAGCAACTTGGACATGGCAAGATCATCTTCCTGCTCCTCTTCAGGGTCCAGATAAACAAGATCTTTCAGCTCCCTCATCTCCCGCGCCAGGTCCCGATGGCTGCCCTCCAGTGCCGAACTGTGTGGATGATTGTTTAATTAGACAAGGCAAACTATGTGATGTGGTAACTAAGTACGAGCTTTCAGTGTGGACTGTCCAGTTATTCATCAGTTCATTAAGAGTCCGTATATACAGGGTCAAGTTAGTAAAGAGCTGTTCAAATACGAATTAGAAGAATTATTTAGGTTGCTCAGCTGTACGCACAAGATCAAGGCCTATAGGATGTAGAAAGATAAACTGTAAGGTTATTATTCACGACAAATATTCAGAATTTTTAAAGCAGACCGCAAGAATTTAAAAGTATTGAGGTATCGATGGTATGTCATAAGATAATTGTATATCAGCATTCAAAATCTGGGCACTCGGGTAAGGTAAACTATGTTAACCCGGATGTCACATTGGCCTTGTGTTCCGGGGTAATGTGTACTATACTACAGGCACAAAGACCAATGCGATGGAGATGAGCACCGAGGCCACTCGCAGCTACAGAATATTCATGCCCCAACACTACTTTACTTTATTATTTGATGTTAGCTGTAGAGAGTATAAAAATAGACTCTAACGTCCTCTCACCTACTCTTGTATTATAGGCAGGCATTCATGCTCCCAGTAGCCAAGAGAAAAGAGTCAAAACGAAATACTGGGCGTTTCTATGACACAGTCGTGTCCCATGCAGTAGGTCATGCAAAACTTACTAGGAGGCGTCTTCCTCGATATGGTATAGGCTTGAGCGA
>NC_066535.1:2717360-2719860 GCF_024679095.1 Eriocheir sinensis
GTGTTCTCCACGTCTCTGCTTGATAATATCCCCTCACCAACAACCTTTACTGCGACTCTCTCAGTCACCTCTTCTGATCCTGCCTCCGCCGCTGTTCCCAACGCCGCCAGCATCACGGCGACCATCAGTAGCATAAGCGATTCGTGCATCTGTGTGCCGAATGGTAGTGATCACGATTCACGACTTGGGCTATACATCGGGGGTATAGAGAGAGAGAGAGAGAGAGAGAGAGAGAGAGAGAGAGAGAGAGAGAGAGAGAGAGAGAGAGAGAGAGAGAGAGAGAGAGAGAGAGAGAGAGAGAGAGAGAGAGAGAGAGAGAGAGAGAGAGAGAGAGAGAGAGAGATTTACATAGATATTCAGACCACACAGACTTTATTGGGTAGACTAAGTGGTCTCTCCTTTAACCTATAAGTGAAATCATATTAGATTTAATTTCACCAAGACTGCATTTTTACTGTTAGTGAATATCAAGTTGAAGGAAGTGGCGGACGAGCTGTTTTTTAAATTAATCTATGGCACTACACTTCACTACTGAAGGTGGGAGTTTATTCCATTCTCCCACTACAACGTTGGTTAAGAAAAATTTGGTGTAGTCTGAATTTATTTGTTTACACCAAAGTTTTGTGTCATTATTTCTCGTTCGGAATGTGTCGTCGATCAAAAACAATTTGGATTGTCCACATTCGTAAAACCATTTAGTATTTTGAAGCATTCTATCGGTTTTCCTCGAAGGCGACGTTCCTCAATAGAGAACAACTTCAGACATGAGAGCCTTTCATCATGAGGTTTGTTGTGCAATGAGATCATCACTGTTCCCCTACGTTGCACATCTTCTAATTTAGCAATGCCCTTGGCGTGTCGGGGAGACCCAACTGTACTGCATATGCTAAATGGTGTTTGACTCAACTATTGTACAGGGGATGTATTACATATTTATTCTTGTATTAGAAGTTTCTCTTAATGAAGCCCAGCATTCTGTTCGCTTTGTTTGCTGCACATCAATGCATTTGTGACAATTTGAGGTTGACATGTTTTTGACGCCAGGTTCTTGCCACACTGAACGCTTTTGAGTTTCACGCCACGCATTTCGTAATCGAACCTCTTTTTTTGTATACCAATTTGGAGAACCAGCCACTTATCTATATTAAGGGCATCTCCCATCTATCAGACCAAGCTGAAATTTTATGAAAATCCTCTTGGAGGCTTTGTCTTTCTTCGTCTGTTAGGACTGAATTACCAATCTCTGAGTCATCGGCAAATTTACTAATGAGATTACTGAGTCTAACGTCAACGTCATTGATGTAAATTATAAAAAGGACTGGGCCAAGAACTGAGCCCTGAGGGACATCACTCGTGACAGGCGCCTACTCTGAGTTAAACCCACCCATCGCCACTCTTTCCTGTCTGTTGCTCAACTAATTTAATCCATTGGCGTATTTTACCGTCAATACCTATAGTCTGTTCAAACAAAGTGTTCCTCTTGCGCCTAGGCAGCATTTCTAACGCTGCACGTGATTGGCTGGTTTCCCTTTCCAGACCTCGTGGAGGCAACAGTCACTCACAAATGCTCTTGATGTTAAATGTTTCAATACAATTTACCCTTGCTCACACATTATACAAGACAGGCAATTTTACATAGCACCATTATACGCAGCAGTGTTTGTAGACCCTAAATATGCTTGTCACAATTCGTTAAAAAAAAAAAAAGTAAACAAATAATGACAAGTGAGTGAGAGAACGGGTCTTAATTGTTTATACCACTTTTACTTATAACTGATATTTGCCGCAAATATTGAGCCACTGCTGATAAAAACCTTTACGTTTTATAAAGAAGAGTCTTGTGAACGTAATGGTAGAATCAACATATAGATAAAATGCGATATAAGCGAAACACGGAAATATTTCTCTGGACATGTCGCGTCCTCTTAATAAACCTATTATTATTATTATTATTATTATTATTATTATTATTATTATTATTATTATTATTATAACACACACACACACTCTCTCTCTCTCTCTCTCTCTCTCTCTCTCTCTCTCTCTCTCTCTCTCTCTCTCTCTCTCTCACACACACACACACACACACACACACACACACACACACACAAACAGAACCACACCAGTACCTTAAGCTTACGCGAGTGCCGCCACTTTAGATCCTTCACACAGGAGCAGGTCCAATATATATATACATACGCACTCATCTTCTTTTGGCATGCACGTCTATATTAATCATGCGGGCAGGCGGCTTCCTTCCTCTCTCTCTCTCTCTCTCTCTCTCTCTCTCTCTCTCTCTCTCTCTCTCTCTCTCTCTCTCTCTCTCTTTTACCATAGGTTCTTGTCCCCTGGCTTTACCAGATGACAACGTAATCCCTCATTTATCAGTAGCTCTTCGTATGGTCATCTAGCTGGGATGGACTACCGCAGCTTTAATGCGATTTTTTTTACAGCAAAGGAGACAGGTCAAGGGCTTAAAAAAGAAAACAATAATAAAAAA
>NC_066535.1:2724860-2734860 GCF_024679095.1 Eriocheir sinensis
GTCAAGGGCGCCGTAAGAAGAGATCTGTACGACTCATGCAGGATATTTCAAAACGAGAAGGAGAAAGGTAAGACGGGAGTCGTACTCGACGGAGGAATTTTAGAGAAGGATTGAGATTAAAAAGGGAAAATGGAGCAATAATTGTAAAAACACGAGAGGGAAAATGAAGGAATAACGAGTGTTGGAAGGGAGAACATGAGAAGAGGAAAATTATGATATTTACAATAATTGTAAGAGATATGAGAAGCTGAAATACGAATTTTGGGGAGGAGAATTATGCAGATAATGATGATGATGATGATGATGATGATTAGGAGGGAGGAAAGGAGATAATATATTAAATAGAAGAAAAAACTTTGTCAGAGAATCAAAGAAAGGATATTAATTCAGTTTTTTCCCCTGAGAGATTTAAATGGTAAGAAAAAAAGACTTGAAATTGTATATATTATACAACTATAAACGTGTGTGTGTCTGTGTCTGTGTGTGTGTGTGTGTGTGTGTGTGTGTGTGTGTGTGTGTGTGTGTGTGTGTGTGTGTGTGTGTGTGTGTGTGTGTGTGTGTGTGTGTGTGTGTGCAGAAAAAGAAACAGACATACAAACAGACACAGACGTAATACTCTTTCAAGTAGTCACGCAGATATTTATAAATTCACCAAAATAGGATAACCACCACTTTTACAACCACCACCACCTCCACCACTACAGCCATCACCATCACCACCGTCACCATCAAATATCTGTCTCCCTTCAGCACCAGCCTTTCGACAAGCTTAATCGAAGAGGCAGACACCGTCGTCGCGCCTACAGGAAGCACCAAAAAAGCTGAAGGCGACTCTCAGGGCGACGAGAAACTTATCTTCACCGTGTGGACGACAGCGCGCATCACCACCTCGATCACCCTAGTCTCCACGGATACTAACACCACCATCAGGGTCTCTTTCTACTGCCTCGCTGGTAACGTCCAACTTCCAACCATCAACTGTTGAAATTAAAGGCCAATCACCACTCCCCTGGGCGCGTGTCGAGTCCTCCTTTAGGATGAGACGTCGGTCGAATCTAAATCGAATTGGTTGAGGTCGGAGTCGTCAGCCTGTCTCGATTTCTCTCGGAGTTCAACATCACGTGCCTGAGATGATTTGTAAAGTCGTCTTGTAAATAGTGTACAGGTGGGAACGAGTCCAAACAAATATAATGTTAAATCCCAATCGCTGAAATATTTTATCATTATCTTTTACCAATATTAGTATTATTATAATTATCATTATTGTTGCTGTTATTATTATTATCATTCTTATTCCTATTCTTCTTTTTCTTCTTCTTCTTCTTCTTCTTCTTCTTCTTCTTCTTATTATTATTATTATTATTATTATTATTATTATTATTATTATTATTATTATTATTATTATTATTATTATTATTGTTTTTATTATTTATTATTATTATTATTATTATTATTATTATTATTATTATTATTATTATTATTATTATTATTATTATTATTATTATTATTATTATTATTATTATTATTATTATTATTATTATTATTATTATTATTATTATTATTATTATTATTATTATTATTATTATTATTATTATTATTATTATTATTATCATTTGTAGTAGTAGTAGTAGTAGTAGTAGTAGTAGTAGTAGTCCGTTTGCTTTGAGTTGACCCGAGAAGCCTCGCCTGCTGTCCTCCTATTGACTCCACCTAAATATGTGGGATTGGCTGGTTAGGGAAGTGGGAGGTACAGTGCAATACGTCAAAGTTCGTTTGGTGACGAGCACGCACGCACGCACGCACGCTCGAGAGAGAGAGAGAGAGAGAGAGAGAGAGAGAGAGAGAGAGAGAGAGAGAGAGAGAGAGAGAGAGAGAGAGAGAGAGAGAGAGAGAGATTTACATAAATTTACATAGAAAATCAGACCACACAGACCCCATGGTCCAGACTAGGTGGTCTGTCCTTAAACCTAAGTGATTCTACATTAATCAGAAGGCTCCAAAACGTTGCATTTCAACTCTTAGTTGATATTAAGTTGAAGGAAGTGACGGTCGAGCTTGTTTTTGAAGGAGTCAATCGTGTCACACTGGACCACTGACGGTGGGAGCTTATTCTATTCTCGCACTACAACGTTGGTGAAGAAAAATTTGGTGCAGTCTGAATTTACTTGTCTACATTTGAGGTTTATGCCATTGTTCCTCGTTCGCAAAGTGTCATCGATCATAAACAATTTTGATCTGTCTACATTCGTGAAACCATTAAGTATTTTAAAACATTCGATCAGTTTTCCTCGGAGGCGACGTTTCTCAAGAGAGAACATGTTAAAGGTGGAAAGCCTTTCTCCGTAGGATTTGTTGCGCAAGGAAGGGATCATTTTTGTTGCCCGACGCTGAACACCTTCTAATTTAGCAATGTCCTTTGCATGGTGGGGAGACCAAAACTGTACCGCATATTCCAAGTGGGGTCTGACTATAACTATTGTAGAGTGGAAGTATTACATCTTTATTCTTGAATAAAACGTTTATTTTAATGAAGCCCAGCATATTTGCTGCATCGATGCATTGCTGTGAGAATTTGAGGTTTGACGCGACTTTGACCCCCAAGTCCTTAACGCATTGAACGTTTTTGAGTTTAACGCCGCCTCTTCACTGCCTCTTCTGGCGCTTCTGCAGTCGTAGCACATGCTTCATCATGTGCAATGCAGCAACACAATCTTCTAAAACCTCAATATCCTTCCGATTCATGGTAAAGTGGCTGGAGAGATGCTGGCGTGGTGTTTGTTGTTCAGTTCAAGGTCCGTACAGTGTGGTGCACAACATTGTTGTTTGGCGATATCACCAATGAAAACAAGCAACATGTTTGACGCCGCCTTTACCCTCCCTTTTCTCTCCTTCCCCCTACTATACTTTCCCTCCCTTCCTTTCTTCCCTTCCTTTCCCTTAACGTACATAACCCTCCCTTTTCTCTCCTTCCCCTAACTATACTTTCCCTCCCTTCCTTTCTTCCCTTTCTTTCCCTTACCGTACATAACCCTCCCTTTCCTATCCTTCCCTTAACTTAACTTTCCCTCCCTTCCTTTCTTCCCTTCCCTTCCCTTCCCTTACCGTACATAACCCTCCCTTTCCTATCCTTCCCTTAACTGAACTTTCCCTCCCTTCCTTTCTTCCCTTCCCTTCCCTTCCCTTACCGTACATAACCCTCCCTTTCCTATCCTTCCCTAAACTTAACTTTCCCGCCCTTCCTCTCTTCCCTTCCCTTCCCTTCCCTTACCGTATATAACCCTCCCTTTCCTATCCTTAACTTAACTTTCCCTCCCTTCCTTTCTTCCCTTCCCTTCCCTTACCGTACATAACCCTCCCTTTCCTATCCTTCCCTCAACTAAACTCCCCCTCCCTTCCTTTCTTCCCATCCCTTCCCTTCCCTTACCGTACATAACGCTCCCTTTCCTATCCTTCCCTCAACTAAACTCCCCCTCCCTTCCTTTCTTCCCTTCCCTTCCCTTACCGTACATAACCGTCCCTTTCCTCTCCCTCCCCTAACTAAACTTTGCCTCCCTTCCTTTCTTCCCTTCCTTTCCCTTCCCTTACCGTACATAACCCTCCCTTTCCTCTCCTTCCTCCTACCTGTGACCTGTCGCCTCTACAAACCCATTCCATGGTAATTAAACATAAGGATACATTGTTATATTTTTTTCATCATTGGTATATATATTCATTATTCGGTATCTGTCGAGTATTTACAATTTGCCACTTATTGCTACGGTAAGTCTTGGGGCCGAATTCATGAACCTTACCAGCCACGACTGTGGTATCTCTCACATTTACCGGAGCGCTACCACAGCTGCGGCATCTTTCAAACATGGCATTCTGTAGGTGCACGTGTATGTCTGTGTGAAGCGAGAGAGCATGAGGACGAGAGTTCATTAGGAAAACAGAAGAATGGTTATTACCTCCAATGCCAAACACTCATACACTCAGACGGAGTCAATTTTCGTGCCAGATCGTCAACATTTGCCGCTAACTGGAGAGCCGCATGGAGAACAAAGGCATGCAAGGAATGGAGAGGAACGAATAGAGATCAGTAGATAATTAGTAATAATAGGTATGTAAAGATATACGGAGGTAGAGACAAACACACGCAGAAAAGTACAGTTTTTCACATTTGAATGTAAATGCACGGAACGAATTAAAAGAAGTGGTGGAGGCAAGGTGTGTTTGGGGTTTTTAGGAAAAACTAGACGAACATAGTTACGGAGACAGAACTACACGGGTGTAGCTCAGGCCCTGTATACTACAACTAGGCACACACACACACACACACACACACACACACACACACACCGCTCCGATAGCTCAGTCGGTTAAAGCGCTTCACTGCCAGGCTTTGCGGCGTTTCAGGCAGAGGTTCGAGCCCCGCTCAGGCCGGGGTTTTGTCCGCTGACTATATAGGAGGGGTTACTGTCCCCCCTTGAGCAAGGGTCCTGGCAGTACCCGGATATCGACTAATGACCTTTGCCCTAATCGGGAGGGTACTTTCTGGTGATTGCCAGTCCAACTCTTGATCAGGCCGTGGTGAAACACACACACACACACACACACACCAGAAACATAAAAGAATGGAAACCTCTTAACGAAGTATTGCCAAATACAACAAATATGCAAATGTAAAGGAGAATATTTGGAAAGAACAGAAGTCGTAAATGTATACTTCGAGGAAAGTACGAACGACAATTATTTATTTATTTTTTATGTTTAACTCTAACAACGAAAGGAATGACTGCAAGGAAGGCAAAATTAGAGAATGATAATAAAATATAGAAAGTGGTGAATGAAGAATGAAATAAAATAAAAGGGAAAGAAAAAGGAAAACGAAAAGAAATCGGAACCTCTTAAACCAAGGGAGAAAATAAGAGAAAGTACGAAAAGTGAATAGACGACAAAGAGGAAATAGGGTAAAATGAAGGTGATATTAGAAGATAAAATTTTTTAACTTGGGCACAATCTCTCTAGTAACGTGCTTGTGTTATGAAGCATGGAAGAAAGATTTTTTGCGGCAGGAAGGAAGGAAGACCACAAGAGAAAGGGACCGAGATAAGAAAGAAGAAAGGAAGACATGAAAGGAGAAAACAAAGTAACCGTGTTCGTATTAGCCAAGGAAGGAAGCAAGAAACGACATGAGGAAGAAATGATGGGCCAAGTTGACGAATGGAGATGAGGTGGGGGACAAAGACATAAGGGAGAAAAGATAGAGCAGGAGAAGGGACATATGTGAAGGAAGGAAGACCTGAAAAAGAGGAGAAAACCAATCGCTTTAATCAAGAAAGGAAGAAATATTTTAAGGGAAGAGCGCTGGAGCAGGAGGAGGAACAGATATGTGAAGGAAGGTAGACATGAAAAGAGGAGAAATCCAATTAGTGTTCGTATTAATGAAGAAAGGAAGAAAGAAATGCCATAAGGGAAGATTGAAGGAGCAAGAGGAGGGACAGATATGTGAAGGAGGGATTACCTGAATGAAGAATTAAGGAAACAATTATACTCTAACCCACACAGAACCTTTCGGGGGGTATCAGGGCCGCAGCTGTACACAGGAACGCAATTCTGAGGGTGGTGCGTGTGTCGGTGAAGAAAACTGTGACGCTGGTGGTGGTGAGCGAGGTGGTGAAGAAGTTTATGCCCAAGAGCTTTCGGGAATCTTCGGTGTCGTCGTCAGTGGTGGTGATGGACCTCAGCGAGTCAATGCTCTCGACGACACTCCCGTCCAGATCAGCATGCGACTTGCCCTCTCTTCATGGATGGTGTCATGAAGGGTGTCATGAGGGAAGTAGTAATGTTAGTACTCTTGTTGGTTGGTGTTGCTGTTGCTGGTGCAACCTTTATTACATTTTTTTTTTATATCAGAGGACACGGCTCAAGGGCAACAAAAAGAGTACAAAAAAAGCCCGCTACCCCCCGCACCTATCATTATTATTATCATTATTATTATTATTATCATATCATTATCATATGATTATTATTATATTATTGTTTTTATTATTATTATTATTATTATTATTATTATTATTATTATTATTATTATTATTATTATTATTATTATTATTATTATTATTGTTATTGTTATTATTATTATTATTATTATTATTATTATCATTATCATTATTATTATAGCCCTCGCGACTGTTGCTCGCCTTAGCAAGGCGAGAAGGGCGATAATGTTTTGTTTTTATTCATCTGTCCAACTGTATTTTTTGTGTGTAAGTATGTTTGTTGCCAATTACCTAGATATCTTAAAGAAGAATTGACATGAACCCCCAGATACATAATGAGGACACCCTTGGCTAGATATCTCAATAATTTAAAATACTCAAACTTCCGCGAAAGCTCCAATTAAAGCTGTCAAAATGGTGGAGAATCAATGATAAAAACTGAGTGTCAGAATCACGCGGCGGCCATAATGGAGACTTAAAAATACTCACCCATCATCACCCACGTCCTTCAATAATGAATGGCTCCTCTTTCGCCGCCGCCTCCCTGCGCACGTCGTACCCGTGTTGGCACTGGAGAGGCACGTCAGAGGCACCGTAGAGGTCATCATCAACAGCATCGTCCTCGTCGTGGTGCTAAACGACCCGAAAAAGCGAAGAACGTCTGATTTAGTCTCACCGTCTATCTTTTGCTTTTCTTCCTTTTGGAGTGACGCCTCAAGCCCCTCGGTGTTCTGTGTCTTCGTCGTCGTTGTTGGCGGTGAAGTCGTTGTCGTAATCGTTGCTTCCGTCCTCGTCGTCGCCTGCATCGCTGCCGTCATCGTCACTAACAATACCAGCGACAGGACAGGGAAAAACTTCACTCCTCGTCGCATCCTCATTCTTGTGCTTAATTGGTTTTTATCTGAAAATAAATATATAGAAAAACAGGCAATTAAAATGGAAAGAAAAAAGATGAAAAGGAGAAAAAGAAAGGATGAACGACACCAAGAGAAAGAAATATAAGTAAGTAAAGAAAGAAATACGGAAGGTGAAGAGGAAAGGAATTAAGAAAATAAAAGTGGAAGAAGGATGATGAAAAAGGTGAATAAAAGATAACTAACAAGATGAAAAAGATTGAAAGAAAAGGGTGAAAGAGGGACGATGAAAAAGCGAAAGAAGACAGACGAAAACAAGTAAAAGAATGAGAACCAACGAAATGAACCATGGAAGAAAAAAAGTGAGAGAAGATTGCATGAAAGTGAGAATACCAACAAGCGATTTGACGTCGATGGATATAATCACATAACAAATGACTACAAAGACTAATAACAAGATGGAAATTTGTTAGGACATAAGTGTTGTCTATAATACGAGGCTCTGCACTAAAAGACTGAGGTGCTCGATATATTCAACATGCTACTTTGAAGAGACATCAATTAACTATATCATCATGTTACTTTCGGAGACATGAAATCTAACTCTTTACCCTGCCCATTCTCGCGCATCCAACAACGAACAGAAAAAGACACAAAAGAAGGAACCCGGGGAAAAAGAGAAAGGTTGTGAAGAATGGGTGGAAGAAAGGGAGGTAAACAGAGGCATCTATCATCGTTCCAGCGGTTATGCGCCCCCACCAAAGTACCGTCAATGGAATAAACATCACCTTGACTGCAGTACCCAACGTAACCTTCATACACCAGACATACATTCCATCATGCACCAGCGCAAGTCATGCATCATGTAACAACCATACTTATGATGATGTTGATGATAATGATACTAATTATGAAAAAAAAGTATAATAATGATCCAAATAATATAAGCATCGCCACTACTAGTACCATTACTACTGCAACTACTACTACTACTTTCTATTACCACTATTGCGACCACCACTACTACAGAATCACAACCCCTCTTCTGATGAGAGAGAAACGTGGCTCCCGAAAACTAGTCGCATCTCCTTTATATACATAAAACCGTGTGTCTGGGGGAGTGTTCGTATGTGTTCGCGTTTCGGTGGTGTGCTATTAATAGATTTGCTTCTTCCTGCAACCTTAAGAGAGAGAGAGAGAGAGAGAGAGAGAGAGAGAGAGAGAGAGAGAGAGAGAGAGAGAGAGAGAGAGAGAGAGAGAGAGAGAGAGAGAGAGAGAGAGAGAATGTACACACACACACACACACACACACACACACACGCACACACACACACACTGCTTAGATTTTTTATTTTTTTTTTTTTTTTTACAGCAAAGGAGACAGTCCAAGGGCACAAAAAAAGTAAATATCAACAAAAAAAGCCCGCTACTCGCTGCTCCTAAAAAGAATCCAAAGAGGCGGCCGAAAGATAGGTCAGCTTCGGGAGGAGAGGTGTCCTGATACCCTCCTCTTGAAAGAGTTCAAGTCGTAGGCAGGAGGAAATACAGATGAAGGAAGATTGTTCCAGAGTTTACCAGCGTGAGGGATGAAAGAGTGAAGATGCTGGTTAACTCTTGCATAAGGGGTTTGGACAGTATAGGGATGAGCATGAGTAGAAAGTCGAGTGCAGCGGGGCCGCGGGAGGGGGGGAGGCATGCAGTAAGCAAGTTCAGAAGAGCAGTCAGCGTGGAAATATCGATAGAAGATAGAGAGGCAACATTGCGGCGGAATTTAAGAGGTAGAAGACTATCAGTATGAGGAGGAGAGCTGATGAGACGAAGAGCCTTAGCCTCCACTCTGTCCAGAAGAGCTGTGTGAGTGGAGCCCCTCCACACATGAGATGCATACTCCATACGAGGGCGGACAAGGCCCCTGTATATGGACAGCAACTGTGCAGGGGAGAAGAACTGGCGGAGACGGTACAGAACGCCCAGCCTCGAGGAAGCTGATTTAGTAAGAGATGAGATATGAAGTTTCCAGTTGAGATTTTGAGTTAAGGATAGACCGAGGATGTTTAATGTTGAGGAAGGTGATAGCTGGGTGTTGTCAAAGAATTGGGGATAGTTGTTTGGAAGATTGTGTCGAGTGGATAGGTGGAGAAACTGTTTTTGAGGCGTTGAAGGACACCAGGTTGTTCTTGCCCCAATCGGAAATAATAGTAAGGCCTGAGGCTAAGCGTTCTGCAGCCTCCAGCCTTGAGTCGTTAAGTTCCTGAAGGGTGGGTCTTCTATTAAAAGAAGTTGAATAATGCAGAGTGGAATCATCGGCGTAGGAATGGATAGGACAGTTCGTTTTGGAAAGAAGATCATCAATGAACAACAGAAAAAGAGTGGGAGATAAGACAGAACCCTGTGGGACACCACTGTTAATAGATTTAGGGAAAGAACAGTGACCGTCTACCACGGCAGAAATAGAACGGTCAGAAAGGAAACTGGAGATAAAGGTACAGAGAGAAGGATAGAAACCGTAGGAGGGTAGTTTAGAAAGCAAAGATTTGTGCCAGACCCTATCAAAAGCTTTTGATATGTCCAGCGCAATAGCAAAAGTTTCACCGAAACGGCTAAGAGAGGATGACCAAGAGTCAGTGAAGAAGTCTAGGAGATCACCAGTAGAACGCCCCTTGCGGAACCCATACTGGCGATCAGATAGAAGGTCAGAAGTGGAAAGGTGCTTTTGAATCTTCCGGTTAAGGATTGATTCAAAAGCTTTAGATAGACAAGAAAGTAAAGCAATAGGACGGTAGTTTGAGGGATTGGAGCGGTCACCCTTCTTAGGTACAGGCTGTATGAAGGCATACTCCCAGCAAGAAGGAAAGGTAGATGTTGACAGGCAGAGGCGAAAGAGTTTGACCAGGCAGGGTGACAGCACGGAGGCACAGTTTTTAAGGACAATAGGAGGCACTCCATCAGGTCCATAAGCCTTCTGAGGATTGAGGCCAGAGAGGGCATAGAAAACATCATTTTGAAGAATCTTTATAACAGGCATAAAGGAGTCAGAGGGGGGATGAGTAGGAGGAATACGCCCAGAATCGTCCAGAGTGGAGTTTTTAGAAAAAGTTTGAGAGAAGAGTTCAGCCTTAGAGATAGATGAGACGGCAGTGTTGCCGTCAGGACTGAGGAGTGGAG